>NC_133771.1:35871005-35927166 GCF_003597395.2 Chelonoidis abingdonii | reverse complement strand
TTCAAAATGATCTGGATAAATTGGAGAAATGGTCTGAGGTAAACCGGACGAAGTTTAATAAAGACAAATGCAAAGTGCTCCACTTAGAAAGGAACAATCAGTTTCACACATACAAAGTGGGAAGAGACTGTCTAGAAAGGAGTATGGCAGAAAGGGATATAGAGGTTATAGTGGACCACAAGCTAAATATGAGTCAACAGTGTGATGCTGTTGCAAAAAAAGCAAACATGATTCTGGGATGCATTAACAGGTGTGTTGTGAGCAAGACACGAGAGGTAATTGTTCCACTCTACTCTGCACTGGTTAGGCCTCAACTGGAGTGTTGTGTCCAGTTCTGGGCACCACATTTCAGGAGGGATGTGGAGAAATTGGAGGAGGTCCAGAGAAGGGCAACAAGAGTGATTAGAGGTCTTTAGAACATGACCTACGAAGGAAGGCTGAAAGAATTGGGTTTCTTTAGTTTGGAAAAGAGAAGACTGAGAGGGGACATAATAACAGTTTTCAAGTATCTCAAAGGGTGTCATCAGGAGGAGGGAGAAAACTTGTTCATCTTAGCCTCTAATGATAGAACAAGAAGCAATGGGCTTAAACTGCAGCAAGGGAGATTTAGGCTGGACATTAGGAAAAAGTTCCTAACCATTAGTGATTAAATGCTGGAATAAATTGCCTAGGGAGGTTGTGGAATCTCCATCTCTGGAGATATTTAAGAGTAGGTCAGATAAATGTCTATCAGGGATGTTCTAAACAGTATTTGGTCCTGCCATGAGGGCAGGGGACTGGACTCGATGACCTCTCGAGGTCCCTTCTAGTCCTAGGGTCAATGAATCTATGAATCTATAAAGGCCCTGGCTGGCAGCTACAGCAGACTCATATCCTCTGTGGACCAATAACGATGATCAAGATGGTGATGGTTTAAGTTTGCCCAAGAAGTGTGGCAGGAGAGAGGTAACAAATGTCTTGAGTAGTTGACGGCAGCCAGGCAAGAGACTATCCAATTTCAGTTTTAAAGCAAGATGGACAAAGTAAGGAACAGCCAGCACTGGATGGGGTATACATTAGACTAGGTAATTCCATCCCCTAGCTTGTATGATTCTAGGATAAGCATGTGATTTTTCTTGCAAGACTTAAGAAACAGAACCTCAAGTTGGAATATGTTATATATAAATACACATACATTTGTAGAGACAGATCCTTTTGGGGAAGAAAAGAATATGATTTGCAATCCTATTACTTGTTCCCCTGTGATGTACGTCCTCAGAGAACTAGAGCTGAGAGCAAAAATTAATCAGATTTGCTGCACTGAACTTTTGGCAAAAATACAAGATAAGTATTTTTCATGAAATTCCAGCAACTCAAATATGATTTAAAAAACCTGGCAAACGAGCTATTTTTTGGAGGAACAACTGTTTCTCATGATCAGAAATAACATCTCTTTGCCCCCATGCAGAGACAGAACATTGTATATTCAGGAATCTCTTAGACCGTAGAGACCTGTGACTAAAGATGAGGACCCTTTCAGAAATGATACCTGCAGAAAGGAGTTTTTCTATGGTTATACAAAGTGTTGGTTCAGGAAAACATATTGCATTAATTTCATGATGTGAAAAATTAGGATATTTAATAGCTAGTCTGGCCCTAGCTGTGTCTTTCATTATTCCGGATGAATGTTCTGGTGGGCTGGACAGTCTTTTTGTCTCTAAGATGAGAGATAAAACAAACCCTTGTTATTTGTGGATTCCATAGCACTTTTTTTCTACAGCAAAGATAATAAGCTCCCCGAACCTACTGTGTTTGCATTATAACTATTAAAATTCTTGCCTTTACCCCACACTCAGTAGGCCCAGTGGGACACAGTATATCTCCCATTCTTTGTTATACTGCTTTGTAATATTGTTATGCACCCTCCACATTCCACCTGGGAAGTGGCTGATTTTCATTGGTGAAAAGTGATTCCTATATAGGCCGTGATCCTGGAAGTCACTACATGACTCAGTGAGGCTCTACTGATGCAGTGATTTGCAGGGTCAGGGACATAGTCTTTAAAGTACATTGGGCTATAGAAGGCTTGTCTACCCCAGGAAAATAATACCAGCATAAACTAAGATGTGAAGTTAAACAGATAGCATTATATAATTCTCCATGTGGATGTTCTTATTGCAGAATACGAGGGCTCTTTTGTTGTTGTTGTGTAGCTTAGATTGCTTTATAAGGAGGTTAAACTAAACTGAAAGAAGTCACTTTTAGTTCAGAATAAGAAGTGCCCACAGGGGGAATTATAAAGGTAGAATTGTAGCAATTTATAGTGGTATCAGTTTTCTATGTAGATACATCTCCTAAATAGATATAAGCTACTTTGTAGTCTTACTAAATAAGTCTCAGTGGGGTCTATCTTGTGAGGATACTTTAGCAAATAGTTACTAACAAAGTTTGTTCCACTAAAAATAATTCAGAAAAATAATTTACAAAATACAATTGACTTTTCTGAGACATTTAGGTTTTTTTGCATGGTTTAATGACATTTTAGCAACATGTTTATCAAAATTCTCATCAAATAGTTACTGAAATGGTTATTAAAATGTTTGTTGGTAAATGAAAACTTTCAATAATTTTGTAAAAAACTTTAAAAATTTCAATTAAAAATGTCAAGAAAAAAATTGAAAAAATTGATATGTTTCAAACCCTGTCAAATGGAAAGAATTCTGACATTCCAGGATTTTTCTTTTTCTTTTTTCTTTTTTTTTTTCAACCAGTTCCATTGACTTGGTAGCCTGAATTTTAAAGATGGTGAATGCTTGCAACTCTTGTTGACTTAATGAGAGAAGGGATTGCCCAGCACTGTAAGAAATCAGGTCATATCTAGGGTATAGACTATTTTACTAAAAGATTTCAACTTTAAAATAGTGCTATGGAATCTAGAGTTCTGGGATCCACTTGCAATATGGGTAGGGAAATAATGGAGAAATCTGAAAAGCCAGAATATCAACCACTAAGTATATTGGGAGGGGCAGATATCTCTAGGGGGAGGGGAAGTCTGCATATAAAAAAAAATGGTCCTGTTTCAGTTCCTCTTGCCTTGCCACTGTCTTCTGCCTGCAGTCAGCTATGTTAAAGAGTATGATAATGTATTTTTATATACAACAGCAGCAGCAGTCTGAGCTGGTGTTTATGGTATTTGGCTCACTTATGAATATGTATCCTAATAAGTGTTTTTCTTAAAAAAAAAAAAAAAAAGCCCACCAAAATCACTTCTCTTTTCTCCAGTGCTGATGATGAAAATTTGGAAGCTGTCAAATAACTAAGGTGGAGGAAAAAAAAAATTACTTAAAAATAATTTAGTCAGGATTACTTTAGGTCCTGTCTCTGTATGCCTCTTTTCTTTCCCTTGACCCCCTACCCTCTGAGAGCTTCCTGCCTAAGATGTTTACATTATTTAAAAAAATAAATAAATCACCACCCACTTACACTTTGACTGGAAAGAAAATCTTTAAATAAAAGGAGTAGATCTTGTTTTAAAGGCATCACACAGTGCACTCCAGATTTGTTTGTTCCTCCTTAAATCTCTCTTCTACCCGCCCCAGGAATATGCAAATCATGATGGTATCATTGTACAATAGCAGACACAATTGACTTGGGCCTCATATATTCATCTGCCATCCATATATGTTCAACTACCCATAAGTGCTGCTCAGTGAAGTGCAAATAACACAACTGCATTAACCAAAAATCACTCTCTGAATAATGTATAATATTTTACACGTTTGTAGTATCTTTCATCCGAGGACAGCAAACTGCGTTAGAAAAGATGCTAAGGACCATTATTCCCATTTTGTAGCTGAGTTAACTGAGGCGCAAAGAGAAGTATCTCACCCAGAAGTATCTCACCACCTAGAGCAAAACCAGTGCCCTTCTTTTTAGCATCTTGAGGAATTTATTTACTGTCATCTTGAGCCTTCACTATAGACCAAATCCCAGAGTCCTTGTGCAGAGAGACCTGCTATGAATTCAAGAAATATTTGTTGATGGGTCTTGTTGCTTGGTGCTTAACACATGATATGTTCCTGCATAGCCTGGATCATAGATATTTGAAACCAAGGGTAACATCCTTAGACTCCCTTTATATTCCTTTTGCATCACTCCAGCTGCATCCTTCCTTAAAGGGACAGCTCTAGGTTTTGCAGGCCCTATGAAATGAAACTTAGAAAGACCAAACTGGCTCCTTTGCAGGGCTCTTAGAACCGTACATTGTTATTTGTGACCTTATAGGTGACATCGATCTTCAGTCCACCACGGCTTCCTTATGCTGCCAAGTTGTTTTAGCTTTGTCTCCACCTTTCCTGTTGTTTTATCATGGTGAGAGGAAAATGTAGTTGTCAGTGTGTTCTGTTGGCATTGAGATGAAGTATCAAGGGTAG
Source organism: Chelonoidis abingdonii (assembly GCF_003597395.2). Classification (NCBI taxonomy): domain Eukaryota; kingdom Metazoa; phylum Chordata; order Testudines; family Testudinidae; genus Chelonoidis; species Chelonoidis abingdonii. The sequence goes on along the minus strand of NC_133771.1, from coordinate 35,922,754 downwards.
GAAGCTGGATAGTTGGAAAGAGTTATTGCCTCTTAAAGTTGAAGCTAAGTAGACTGGCAGTGGACTATGTGATAGAGCTTTAGTCCAAAGGCCCGAAAAAATGTGTGTTAAGCCCTGTAGCAGGGTGGATCCCTGCTCTGGCCCTGAAGGGGTTAAAAACAGCCCAGGGAAGGGGCTGGGGCTGGAGAAAGCAGCCTTTTGAGCTGGGCTGATTGGGGAAGGGGCTGCAGCTGGGGCCACACCCCAACCTGAGCCACAGGCCCTTATAAAAGGGCAGAGAAGCCAGGAGCCCAGAGAATCTCTTTCTGCCTGTAGAGGGAGAAGGGCCTGGCTGCCAAAAACTAGAGCAGGTACCTAGGGTAAAGCAGTGCTGGGGAAAGGCAGAGGAGCTGGGGAGCTCCTGCCTGGAAAGCCCTGGGCTGTGGCCTAGAATTAGGCCAAGAGGTACTGGGGTTGTAGGGTGCAACCCAGGGGTAGGCCAAGGCAGCAGATCCAAACCCCTTTGCTGATGATGACTGGCTGATACTGCAGTCTGCCCCAGGGCGTGGGGCTAGACAATGACTGGCAGTAGCCAAAACACTGAAGCAAAGTGGGGATAGAGGGTGGGGGGGTTCCCAGGGAGCTGAAACCCCTAAGAGAGAAAGGGGTTACTGTTAGGGGGGCAGAACCCCATGTAAAAGGGCACCGGGGTCCAGAGAGGGACACGGGGCCTGTAGCAGGAAACAAGGCGGATCACTGGCCTGCTGAGGGCACTCCAGCTGCAAGTTTGAGCTAATTCCCAAAGTGACCAGCAGGAGGCACCGCAGGGGTGACTGCCCACCCGGTTACAAGCCCTGTTATGAATCTTTACAGATTGTCCTTTGTTCTAGTTGCCATTTACCAACTTTTCCCCATTTTCCCCTTTCAGTTCCTATCTTCCAACAATTTGGCTGTTAGTTCTTGGACCCCAATCTTAAACATTCACCACTTGAAAATCATTTGGTAGTGAATGGGTGATATGTGTTTGTGCTTGTACTGGGCTGAGGGAAAGGAGAACTGTGCCAATACTGAGGATTTCTGCTCTTCAGTTGGCAGGATTTGCCCCTACTCTAAAGCTTTGAGTTTATAGCAAGACATTTTCTCGATGGTTATTTTCATTGAATCTTATGATTAAAGACTTATCAGAGCGATACTAGATGTGTGCCCTCAAATAACCTCTTCATTTCATTTATTGTTTTTCTATCCTGTAAAGCATGAACAGAACTGCCCTTTTCTAGCTGTCTCTACCAAGGGCTGTTGTGTAGGAAGCATCGGCAGTCCACAGCCTATGTAGGAATTCAGTAGCTGGATATCATTGTGCATATAACTGGGGTGATGGGTCGCCTCAGCTCTATCCCAAAGATGGGGTTTGATATCTGATCATTACAAAATGTCCAATATTCTCCATTGTTTGTGCAAACAATTATATTTATTCATAGTCTTCAGTATTCTCGTAGTGCTAAATAGCTTTAATTTTCAATTACCTTTTTATTGCAAAAATATAATTCTAAGCCAATTCCTTTTTATAGAATTTTGAAACGGCTTCTTTTTCCTCCTAACAGCCTTGTTACTTTCATTGTATGTGATTATTCTATTCATGATCTGTTTCTCCTTTTCTGAAATTGATCAGCAAGAAACAATCTCAGACATCTTCAGGGAAAATACTATGCAAATGAATGACATGTTTTGATGGGAGAAAGACAGACAGGCTTATCACATTTGTTGTTGCTAGAGCAATTTTGTTGTAGAACACGAGTTAATCATATCATACATTTTGTTTTAAGTATATCCATAATGCAAATAATTTTAGATGAACATTTAACTGAATTGGACTATGATTGGATAGACCCAAGAGAAATTGTACTGTTTGTAGAGCTATTTGTCTGCATTCGTTTTAAGATAATAGCATTACAAGGATTCATTCCCTTCATCTTATCTAGCAACATGGATTAGAACTAGTATATTTACTTATATACATTATTTCATATTAGTGTATTGGTAAATCATATTGACGAGCAAAATCATGTTTAACTACTTAGGTACCAAAATTTGTCATCCTTTAAGTAGCCTTAAAATGTCTTTAGGAATATTGACACCCTTATGGACCAAATTCTGACCTCTTTATACCCACCAAAGTTTAATGAGAATGAATAGATAACTGAGCAAAATTTGGCTTGTGTCTAATATTTTCGCTGTTTGGTCACATAACTTTCAATCACTTGCTTAAATTCTCTGTTCAGTCCAGTCAATTTTTTTAATCTTGGTACTGATTTAAGATATCTTATACATTATAGATTCGTAGATTATAAAACAGGAGGGACCATTGCGACCATCTAGTCCGAGATCTGATATAACACAAGCCATAAGACTTCCCTGCATTAATTCCTGTTTGAACTAGAGTAATGATCCCCAACTTTTTTTGTCTGCTGGGCGCCGGATGACGAGCCACCGAGGACCGTGTCCAGCAGATGAACATCTGCTGAAATGCCGCTAAGAAGCAGCGTCATCCAGAGGTGTCGCTACTGAAATGCCGCAGATTTTCGGCAGCATTTCAGCAGCGACGCCTCTGGATGACGCTGCTTCTTGGCGGCATTTTGGCTGATGCTCATCTGCCGGACAGTACGCGGGCACACATAGATGCCCCACGGGCACCACAATGGGGACCACTGAACTAGAATATATCTTTTAGAATACATCCAGTCTTGATTTACAAATTTCCAGTCATCACAACCCTTAGCATGTGGTTCTAATAGTTAAGTACACTCACAGTTAAAACTCAGTTTAGGTGTCTTTTTCAGGAGTGGATGAGGTTCTGTGGCCTGCAATGTGCTGGAGGTCAGACTAGATGATCAGGATGGTTGCTTATGACCTTAAAGTCTATGAGTATAAGGGATAAAGGAGGTCAGGAGAATTGGCAGTTTCTCAAGGAAGCAATAATAAGGTCAAAATTATAAATTATCCCAATGCAAAGGAAAGATAGGAAGAATAGTCAGAGGCCAATATGGCCCCACTGGGATCTCTTGAATAACCTCAGAATCAAAAAGGAATCCTACAAAAGTGGAAATATGGACAAATTGCTAAGGAAGAACAGAAAAGAATAACACAAGCATATAGGGATAAAATCAGAGAGCTAAGGAACAAAGTGAGTTATATCTGTCAAGGAACATAAAAACTAATAAGAAGAGGTTCTTTACATACATTAGGAACAAGAGAAAGATGAAGGAAAGTGTAGGCCCTCTCTGTGTAGCAGGGAAGGAGAACTAATAATGGATGACATCAAGAAGGATGAGGTGTTTAGTGCCAATTTTGCTTCTGTGTTAACTGAAAACATTAATGGTAACCAGATATTTAACACAATTAATATTAACAAGACGTGGGAAGAAACACAAGTCAAAAGAGAGAAAGAACAGTTTAGAGAATATTTAGGGTATGTCTACACTACGGGATTATTCTGATTTTACAGAAATCGTTTTTTTAAAACAGATTGTATAAAGTCGAGTGCACGCGACCACACTAAGCACATTAATTCAGCAGTGTGCGTCCATGTACCGAGGCTAGTGTCGATTTCCGGAGCGTTGCACTGTGGGTAGCTATCCCATAGCTATTCCATAGTTCCCGCAGTCTCCTCCGCCCATTGGAATTCTGGGTTGAGATCCCAGTGCCTGATGGGGCAAAAAACATTGTCACGGGTGGTTCTGGGTATAGCCTCACCCCTCTCTCTGTTCAAGTTTCAGAAAACCATTTCGCGCCTTTTTCCCTGGGTGAACTGTGCAGACGCCATAGCATGGCAAGCATGGACCCTGCTCAGCTCAAGACAGCAATCATGGATGTTGTAAACGCCTCACGCATTCTTGTGCAGTCAATGTTGAACCAGGACCTGCAAAATCAGTCGAGGAAGAGGCAGCTACGGCAGCGCAGCGACGAGAGTGATGCGGACATGGACACAGAATTCTCTCAAACCGCGGGTCCCTGCGCTTTGGAGATCATGCTGGTAATGGGGCAGGTTCTAGCCATGGAACGCCAATTTTGGACCCGGGAAACAAGCACAGACTGGTAGGACCCCATAGTGTTGCAGGTCTGGGATGATTCCCAATGGCTGCGAAACTTTTCGCATGTGTAAGGGCACTTTCATGGAACTTTGTGACTTGCTTTCCCCTGCCCTGAAATGCCAGAATACCAAGATGAGAGCAGCCCTCACAGTTGAGAAGCGAGTGGCGATAGCCCTCTGGAAGCTTGCAACGCCAGACAGCTACGGTCAGTGGGAATCAATTTGGAGTGGGCAAATCTACTGTGGGGCTGCTGTGATGCAAGTAGCCAAAGCAATCATTAAGCTGCTGCTACGAAAGGTTGTGACTCTGGGAAATGTGCAGGTCATAGTGGATGGCTTTGCTGCAATGGGATTCCCTAACTGTGGTGGGGCGATAGATGGAACCCATATCCCTATCTTGGCACCGGAGCACCAGGGCACCCAGTACATAAACCGCAAGGGGTACTTTTCCATGGTGCTGCAAGCACTGGTGGATCACAAGGGACGTTTCACCAACATCCACGTGGGATGGCCGGAAGGGTTCATGACGCTCGTCTTCAGGAACACTACTCTGTTTAAACGGCTGCAGCAAGGGAATTACTTCCCAGACCAGAAAATAACAGTTGGGGATGTTGAAATGCCTGTAGTTATCCTGGGGGACCCAGCCTACCCTTGATGCCATGGCTCATGAAGCCATACACAGGCAGCCTGGACAGTAGTCAGGAGTTGTTCAACTACAGGCTGAGCAAGTGCAGAATGGTGGTAGAATGTGCATTGGCCGTTTAAAGGCACGCTGGCGCACATTACTGACTCGCTCAGACCTCAGCCAAACCAATGTCCCCATTGTTATTGCTGCTTGCTGTGTGCTCCACAATCTCTGTGAGAGTAAGGGGGAGACCTTTATGGCGGGTGGGAGGCTGAGGCAAATCACCTGGCCGCTGATTACGCGCAGCCAGACACCAGGGCGATTAGAAGAGCACACCAGGAAGCGGTGCGCATCAGAGAAGCTTTGAAAACGAGTTTCATCACGGGCCAGGGTACGGTGTGACTGTTGTGTTGTTTCTCCTTGATGAACTGCCCCCCCTCCCCCTTGATTGACTCATTCCCTGTAAGCCACCCACCCTCCCCTTCGATTACCTGCTTGCTTCCTAAGGAAATAAAGTCACTATCGTTTTAAAAATCATGTATTCTTTATTAATTAATTATAAAAAGAGGGAGAGAACTGACAAGATAGCCCGGGTGGGTTTGGGAGGAGGATAGGAGGAAGGAAAAGGCCACTAAAAAAATTTCAAAATAATGACAGCCTTTTGGTTGGGCTGTCCACTGGGGTGGAATGGGCGGGTGCACGGAAGCCTCCCCCCACGTTCTTAGTCATCTGGTGGGTGAGGAGGAGGCTAAGGAACATGGTGAGGGGGAGGTGGTTACAGGGGCTGCAGCGGCACTCTGTGATCCTGCTGCTGTTCCTGAAGCTCCACCAGACGCCGGAGCATGTCCGTTTGATCACGCAGCAGCCCCAGAGTTGCATCCCGACACCTCAGATCTTCCTGCCTGACACCTCTCATCTTCCTGCCTGCCCACCTCTCTCCTCTCCTGACTTCACGTTTCGTCTCCTCTGTCCTCACGTTGGTCCTCCTGTCCTCACGGTCACTGGCATCTTTCCTGTACTTTGATACCACGTCCTTCCACTCATTCAGATGAGCTCTTTCATTGCGGGTCACTTCCATGATTTCCGAGAACATTTCGTCTTGCGTCTTTTTTTTCCGCTGCCTTATCTGAGATAGCCTTCGGGATGGAGGAGGGAGACTTGAAAAATTTGCAGCTGCAGGAGGAGGGAAAAAAGGAGAGAAGTATTTAAAAAGATACATTTTACAGAACAATGGTTATACTCTTTCATGGTGAACAACACTATTCACCTTACATAGCACATGTGATCTCACTACAAGGTCGCATTTGCATCTTAATATTGAGTGCCTGCGGCTTTGGTGTTTAGAGATCACAGACGCAGGTCCGGGCATCAGAATTCGGCTTGCATGCGGCCATGGTAAGCCATTGTCTTTCGGCTTCTGCAGCCTTCATATATCCAGTGCCCTCCTTTCCCAAATAGCAAGCAAAGCCCATTGAGTGCTGCTTCTTTCCTGTTAACGTGCAGCACCAGAACCACCCCCATCCAATTCTCTGGGATGATCGCTTTACCCCTCCCCCACCGCTGTGGCTGGTATCATGGAAGATCTGCTAGCCACCCCCTTCCCGCACCGCATGGCTGGTAGCAGGGAAAATCCCAGCTAGCCACGCGTGAAAAAGCTCAGCGCCAATCACCCCCCTCCCCCCGCTTGGCTAAATGCAGGGAAGGATTTCTTTTAAGCCACAGGCAAACAGCCCAACCATCTCTGTCCCCTTAATTAAATTCCTGAATTCAACCAGGTTACCATGAACGATATCACTCTCCTGAGGATAACACAGCGAGATAAAGAACGGATGTTGCTTGAATGCCAGCAAGTCCTTGTTTTTGCTGATACAGACTAACAGGACTACCACTCTGAAACCTGTCAGTATATACCTTGGGGTTGGCAAATGCCTGTTAAATGGCTTTATTACCCCTTGAATGTCTCTTTAACAGTTTCAATGTTGTGCTAATAGGTCTGGCAGGCTGGAGGTTTTTTCACTTTTAACTACTAGATTCCCTCCCAAGGAAGACTCACCAGGCTAGAGCAGCCATCTGTGGGAGCCTGCAGGAAGGGTCAGAACAGGGATAAGAAAACAAGTGGGTGGACACTAAGACCCAGTGGTGCCTCAAATTTTCAGGTGCCCTATGCAGCTGCCTATGTTGCCTATGCCTAAGGACGGCCCTGGTTAGTGGCTTGGGAGGACTGGGAAGGTACTTCTCTCAGGATGAGAAAAAGCTCCTGGCTGTTGGGGAGAACGGAGTTCTGTGTGCTCTCTGCAAGCTCGTCCTCCTCTTCCTCCTCCATCTTCCCTGACCTCAGAATCCTCAGGCAAGGATGAGATTACCGCCCCCACCTTGGAATCCACAGACAGGGGTGGGGTAGTGGTGGCGAACCCCCCTAGAATTGCATGCAGCTCAGCGTAGAAGCAGCATGTTTGTGGCCCTGCCCTGGACTTTCCATTTGCTTCTTTGGTTTTCTGGTAGGCTTGTCTTAGCTCCTTAACTTTCACACGGCACTGTACTGAGTCCCTGCTGTGGCATCTCTCCATCAAGGCCTTGGAAATTTTTTCAAATGTCTTTTCATTTTGTCTTTTGGAACGGAGTTCTGTTAGCATGGAATCCTCTCCCCATACAGAGATCAGATCCAGTAGCTCCCATGCAGTCCATGCTGGACCTCTTTTTCGATTCTCATACTGCATAGTTACCTGTGCTGATGAGCTCTCCACGCTGGGCAAACAAGAAATGAAATTCAAAAGTTCGCTGGGCTTTTCCTGTCTTCCTGGCCAGTGCATCTGACTCCAGATTGCTGTCCAGAGCAGTCACAATGGTGCACTGTGGGATATCGCCTGGAGGCAAATACTGTCGAATTGCTGCCACACTAACCCTATTCCGAAATGGCAATACCGATTTGAGCGCTACTCCCTTCGTCGGGGAGGAGTACAGAAATCGGTTTTGAGAGCCCTTTAGATCAATATGAAGGGCTTTGTTGTGTGGACGGGTGCAGGGTTAATTCGGTTTAACGCTGCTAAATTTGGTATAAACCCGTAGTGTAGACCAGGTCTTAGATACGTTAGATGTATTCAAGTTGGTAGAGGCTGATAAAATTTATTCTAGAGTACTTAAGAAACTAGCTGAAGCAATCTTGGACACATTAGCAATTATCTTTGAGAACTCATGGAAGATGAGTGAGTTCCCAGAGGACTGGAAGAGGGCAAACATAGTATCTTTCATTTAAAAAGGGGAACAAACAGGACCTGAGGAATTATAGGCCAGTCAACCTAACGTCAGTCCCCAGAAAGATACTGGAAAAAAGTATTAAACAATCAGTTTGTAAGCACTTAGAGAGGCTCTAAGGAAATAATCAGCATGGATTTGTCAAGGACAACTCATGCCAAACTAACCTAATTTCCTTCTTTGACAGGTCTAGTGCATAGAGGGGAGAACTGATTTTAGTAAGGCTTTGGACACAGTCCTGTGTAACAGTCTAAAAAGCAAACTAGGGAGATGTGCACCCACATTACAGTAATTTCATCTAAACCACAACTGGGTAAAACACATACTCAAAGAGTAGTAGTTATCAATGGTTCACCAGCAGACTGGGAGGGTGTTGTCATGCTGTCTAGAGTGACTCATGACCTTGAGTGCCAACCTCAGAACAGACTGTCAAAAGCAGGGTAGCCACTCCAAATTCTAATTAGATGTCACCAACCCAGTAACAAATGTGAATACCTGGATCACTGTAATAGTCTCACTATGGACTCACTAACAGTCTCCTTAGGCTGCCCAGTCTGTCTTGGCACCCTAAGAAAACTGCACTTAGTGATAAATGGTCTTTTACACAAAAAATCACAAAATATTCAGATTTCTCCCAAGAGTCTGGTCAGTTACCCCAAATCAGTTTATTCCTCAGATCTCAACCAAAGACAATGTAGCCAATCCTACAGTAAACTATTTAAGGATTTATTAGCTAGGGAAAAGAAATGAGTTATTTACGGAGTAAAGCAGGCAACACATATGCACAAATAGCTTCAGTCTATGATTACAAAATGTGACAGAGATGTAGTAATCTGTCAGCTTTACCCAAGTCAATCCTGGTGATCTCTGCTTTTTGTTTCTTAGCTCCAGCCCTGGTAAGAGTCCACACAGCAAAAAAGAGGACAAATCTTCCTATCAACTATCTTTATTTCCCTCTTCCACAGTTCAAATGGGTGGAACAAGGCCTTCTGCATATACTTCTCCATGGGTGGATGGTGCAACCAATGAAGCTTTTGTCCTACAATGGCACACTTAATTTTGATAGGCCTCTGGGATGGGAGTGGAGAGCCACTCTTCCTGTCTCACTTCACAAAGTCAGAGCAGGCATTTTTACGATTATAAAACAAATGTATATGTTACCTTGTAGCATGAAATACAGACATTAGAAGTCAGATTAATGCAGTTAGCAACTTACAAGTATTTTATAGAGTCTAAACACGTCCTTACGAGTCTAACACCTATCCCAAATAATAGTAACATATAGGTGAGCTGATCTGGTTTCCAGCTGTGAGTTTGTCAGTGTTCGGCTGATACTTACAGACTTGACAAGAGCTGGCACCTGATTTACCAGCATCACAGGCATATCTAATTAGATCCTCCAGGAATCAGTCCTGAATCTGATACTATTCGATATTTTCATAAAGGACTTGGATAATGGAGTGGAGAATATGATTATGAATTTTCAGATGATACCAAGTTGGAAAGGATTACAAGCACTTTGGACGACAGGATAGAATTCAAAATAACCTTGAAAATTAGAGAAATGATCTGAAATCAACAAAATGAAATTCAATGAAGACAAGTGTGGGGCTGGACTTTATGATCTCTCAATGTCCCTTCCACTCCTACATTTCTATGATTATAGGAAATACTCTCCATTCCAACATTAACTATATAGTACGTTAAATGGCAGCTATTAAAACTAGACATTTTTAAATCAGCAGGTCCAGATATATGCAAGTGTTCTAAAAGTGATGGCTGAGTAACAACCTGGACTATTAATATTGTTTTGCAATATGTCTTGGAACACTGGGGAAGTTCCAGAAGACTGGAAGAAAGGTAATATTGTGGTAATATTTTAAAATTCAGCCTGTCATTAATGCCTGACAAAATAATGGAAGGACTGGTATCAGACTCAATTAATAAAGAATCAAAGGAGGATAATATAATTAATGCCAGTCAATATGGATTTATAAAAAATAGATCTGATCAAACTAACCTGCTAGTCAACCTGTTCCCTAGTGTGATTTGGTGGTCTGTAGCAGATGCAAACTAGTGCCGTATTGTCTGCTTTATTTGTTAGAATATGTATCCATATAGCAGTCAAGATTATTTGCTTGTGAGTTACCAGTGACTCAGAAACAGGCAAAGCCATTTTTGACATAGAGTGCCACTCCCCTTTTGCCCACTTGATTCTTCCTGAATAGGTTATTCCTCAATAGGTTAACCGTTGATTTTTTTTAACATTCCAGTCATGTAGCTCTTCCCACTAGGAAGAGGGTTGGGACTCATTGGAGCAGGGGGACTGGATCCTGAGTCTCCCACCTCCTCCCAGATAAGTGCTCTAGCCATCAAGCTATTGGGTCATTCTTACTGTCTTTCTGGCCCAGTGACTCAATTAGCCAAAGTGCAACAAATTAAACAGAAGTGATTGAGGGACACCTGCATTAGAGTATACCATACTCGAGTGATGAGAGGTAGGATTCAAACATAGGTCTCTTTCTCCTCATCAAGCAGAAGGGGTGAATTTGCTAACCTAACCAGTGAGCTAAAAGTTAAAAGTAGGAACCACCACCACCTCTTCCAGCATCTCTTGCAAAAAATAGTCTTATCTGTATTACTCCAGGAGAGCAGTTCCTGGCTGTGGATCCCAAGCAGAGGTGTGCCTTCCTGCAGTACAGACTTAGGTGCTGCACCCTGCTGTTACCTACTCCTCTGTCATGTAAAACTGTGCATCTCAGAAGCCACTTTGGCTTCTGTAATAATATTATAAAGTGCAGTGGAAGAGGGACTGGGTTGATATTTTAAAAAACGGAGATACCAGCAGTGATCCACCTCCCCAGACCAAAAGTACATGATAAGAAACCAAGGGAACACAGGCCTTTAGGTGTATGTCTACACAGAGGTAAAAGTCACGTGACCTGACAGTGGCTGGCCTGGGTCAGCTGACTCGATGTCGCAGCGTACGCTCTGTGACCTTCCACCCTCTCAGGATCCCAGAGTTCAGGCTCCAGCCTGAGTCCGAATGTCTACACAGCAGTTTTTCAGCCCCACAGCCCAAGCCCCGTGAGCTCAAGTCAACTGACCTGGGCCAGTTGCAGGGTTTTTATCCTTGTGCAGACATACCGGTAGAAATGATAAACCTCCTGTTTTTCCTGTTTCACTCTTTTTAAAAAATGTCCCTTGATTGATTGAACTCATTTGATATAAAAACACAAAAGGGCCATGGGGATATTGAAAAGAATTGTTATTAAAGGTTTGCCCTCCCTAAAAACACACACGCACACAAACATTTTCCCCATGGTCATCAGCATTTAAATTGGGAATCATGAACTATCCAAAAGATCTGAATTAATGTGATTATTCCTGGAGATCAGTGTCTATGACTAGTATCTCAAGGGATATTAATTTTGATAACTGCATTCCAGAAATAATGACTTGATGTTTACCTTTAGTGAATTGGAAACTTCATATGAAAGAGAAAAATAACATACAAATGAGTTCACTCAATGTTAAGAGTTCCTCTACTGTGTTATTGTATTAGTTAGCTATTAATGGCTCTATATATTTATATATTGATACTGAATCAAGAGAAAGATGATGATTTTGGTGTTGGTGTGACATACCAGAATACAATCCAGACCAAGGAGTAGCTGTGTCACCCCTGCCCTATAGCCTGGTGAGCCCTTTACAATGCCTCCTGTCTGGACTGCTCACAAACAGCCTTCAGTCTGTGTGTGTGTTACAGCCAGCCAGACACACCTTGGCTCTTACCAGCTTTGATTGTGCTGCAAGGTGACCCCAACACACACCCAGTTCTGGATTATCCTTCAGAAAGGTACATCCTGTACTATCCATCCCTCTCCTGAATAGTACAAAAAATTCAAGTCTGTTATTCCTTCAAGGGAATAATATGCACACAACTTATTACCCAAAATGGAGTTACACAAACACTTCAACTTAAACACACTGAATTAGATACAACAATAAAACAAGTTTATTAACCACAAAGAAAGAGATTTTAAGTGAGTACATGTAATGAGGCATAAAAGTCAGAAATGGTTATAAAACAAATAAAAATAAAATACCTACTGATGCCTAACTTAACAAACTACATTAGATTCAAAGCAAAGTTTTCTCAACTCAGGCTTTCTGAAGTCTTATTGACCAAACTCTTCAGGTCAGGACCCATCCTCTAGAGTCCAACGGCTGCTTCCTTTGTCTCTTCAGGTACAGTGAATGGGATGATCAAGGAGAGACAGGAGGATGTCTTGGGGTATTTGTCCCTACTTTTTATAGTTTCAGTCCCTCTGTTGAAAACCAGCAGAGACCCAGGAGACAAAACATCTGCGGAAGGATCTGCTGTTTTTTTATCTGTTTAAACTTCCTTTGTCTTCCCTCCTGCTTGATGATTATATTTATTGCTTAAATAAAACAAAAATGAAGGCAAGCACACATTTCTTCCTTTGTTTAGGACAGACATGATTCCTCCAGGGCAGGGCTTTGGGATTTGGAACATGTATTCATAACTAAGCCTACATTTTAATCATGGGTATTTTTAGTAAAAGTCATGGACCGGTCACAGGCAATAAACAAAAATTCATGGCCTGTGAACTGTTAATGACTTGTACTATACTGGGAGAGGGGTCAGGCTGCGGCCTGTGGCCCGGGACCCCTGCTAGTGCTGGGGTGGGGCTGGCAGGCTACCTACCCATCTCCATGTGTCCCTGCAGCTCCTGGGGGGAGAGAATGCCAGGAGGGCTTAATATCAGGACAATACTGACCAGCAAATTATGAATTTTCAAATGATACCTTACAAGGCATACTTTGTACCAAGATTGTTACAGTTATGTGTGGGGTGTTGAATACAGGGATATATTCATCATAGTTGGGTAAATGATCAAGATCTATATGGGACTTTCTGAACTAGGACTGAATGTGATAAATTAACACATTGCTGATCTGATTGCTTTAATATCACTGCTGACCTTCCTCACAGTAGGTTAAACAATACATTTTTACTGGAGAGAAACGTGAAAAACTAGAAAAATGATCCTTCTATTCCTTTTCAATGCAGATCGTAATGTTACGGAAATGAATTAATTGTATGTCGATACTTCCTGATAGTTGACCTGGCAGAGTGTTGACCTGGCAGTTCGCCGGCAGGTATTGGTATAACAAAGCAAATTCAAATGAAACACAGAATTAATCATCAGCTGCTACAATCATAGTAGTGAAAACAAGCCCTGCTCCCTGTTCAATAAGGATTGTGAAAACCCCTGGATCACTCAGGCCACTTGTATCATTTTGGCAGCTGCTTTTATTACTTTTAATGAATGCTTTTGATCAATACTTTTAATTGCTTCCATCAATAGGCAGCAGCACTGATGACATAAAATGGAATGGCCCATACTGTAATTCTGCCTTCTCTAGTTTTTCAGTGATAGTGCTCTGTCAACATAAGAATGAAAGAACATAAGAACGGCCATATTGGGTCGGATCAATGGCCCATCTAGCCCAGTATCCTGTCTTCCAACAGTAACCAGTGCTAGATGGGTCAGAAGAAATGCACAGAACAGGACAATTATTGAGTGATGCATCTCCCGGTCCTCCAGTCACAGCTTCTAGCAGTCAGAGGTTTAGGGACATCCAGAGTACGAGGTTGCGTCCCTGACCATCTTGGTTAATGTATTGTGTGAACTGATCTAATTCTTTTTGAAACCAGTTACGCTTTTGGCCTTCACAACATCCAATGTCAATGAGTTCCCCAGGCTGACTGTGCGTTATATGAAGAAGTACTTCCTTATGTTAGTTTTAAACCTGGTGCCTGTTAATTTCTGTTTCTTTTGTTATACAAAGGGGTAAATAACACTTCCCTATTAACTTTTTCCACACTATTCATGACTTTGTAGGTCTCATTCATATCCCCCTTAGTTGTCCCTTTTCTAAGCTGAATAGTCCCAGTTTTTTTAACCTCTCCTATATGGAAGGTGAGCCATACCCTAATCTGCATGCAGTATTCAAGAAGAGCATGCAATGGATTTTTATAGTGGCATTATGATATTTTCTGTCTTATTATTTACCTCTTCTATCTTCCTTATATATTATCTCTTCCTTGCCTAGTGATTCTTAATATTTTTTTTGACTGATGCTGCACATTGAGGACATGCTTTCAAAGAACTATTTGCGATGACTCTAAGAGGTCTTTCTTGAATGGTAATAGCTGATTTAGACCCCACCATTTTGTGTGTATAATAAAATATGCATTACTTTACACTTTTCAACATTGAATTTCACCTGCCATTTTGTTCCCAGTTACCCAGTTTTGTGAGATCCCTTTGTAACTCTTCATAGTCCACTTTGGACTCATTGTTCATCCCTTTTTCCAGATCATTTGTCAATATGTTAAAAAACACACGTCCCAGTAAAGTTCCTCGAGGGACCCAGGCTATTTACCTGTCTCCTTTGTGAGAACTGACCATTTATTTCTAGCCTTTGCTATCTTTTAATCAGTTACTGATCCATGACAGGACCATCCCTCTCATCCCATGACTGCTTAATTTTCTTAAAAGCTTTTGGTGAGGACTTAAAAGCTTTTGGTGATAGGGTGGACCAGGCCCTGAGGCCCCCTGCTGGTGGCCTGGTGGTCCTGCCATACTCTGCTACACCCTGCCCCAGAAAAGGACAGTAGAGAGGTCCTGCATGCTGCCTAGAGCATCTCTGTGGGCAGCAGCCAATCAGGGCCCAGCAAGCTAATATAAGAAGAACTGCAGAGCCAGAGTGAGGACAGTTTCTTGCTAGAGCTGGAGGAGAGTGGATGGTGCTCCATTCTGTCTTCTGGGACTCCATGGGCACAAGGGTGAAGATTCTGTGAATGGTTTAAGAAATTATAGCTACAATGTAGTTTATTTAAAGGGATGTTGTGGATGGCTGCTATCTATAGGGTCCCTGGGCTGGGACCTGGCTTAGAGGTTGGGCGATGGTCCCCTCCACTAGCCACTGGAAAAGTGGCCTGGATTTTGAGGCACCCCAGAAGGGGAATTGAACTGTAGTGGCCAAGCTGAAGAGCTGGGGCCAGAAAGCCCTGAAAGAGTGAAGACATTGCCTCCAGGTAAGGAGCCCTGGGGCACTGCTCTAGTCTGGAGCAGGGACAAACAGAGAGACATTATAGAGGACACTGAGAGAGGCCCCATTGGATTTGTACCCTGAAAGGTGTTTGCGTTACTTTGATCTCACACAGACTGTGCATGACTAAGCTGGAGGGCTGAGTCAGCAAAGACCCACCACAAACAGGTAGAGTGTACAGGCACATGTGTTCAGCCAGGGGGCATTCATGAGAGGTGAGCGCAACCCTGTTACAGGGACCTTGTCAAAGACTTTCTGAAAGTCCAGGTGCACTATATCTATTAGATCACCCTTGTCCACCTGCTTGTTGTCACCCTCAACTAATTCTAATAGAATGGTGAAGCATTATTTCCCTTTACAAAAGCTGTGTTCCCTCTTCCCCAATGTATTGTGTTCACCATGTGTCTGATAATTCTGTTCTTTACTGTAGTTTCAACCAATATGTCTGAAGTTAGGCTTACTGGCCTGTAATTTCCAAGATCGCATTGGAGCCTTTTAAAAAAATCAGTGTTATGTTAGCTATTCCCCAGTGACCTGATACAGAGGCTGATTTGAGCAATAGCTTACATACCACAGCTAGTTTCTGTGGTTCTGTAGTTTCATGTTTGAGTTCCTTTGGGACTCTTGGATTAATACCATCTGGTCCTGGTGACTCATTACTGTTTAATTTATCAGTTTGTCCCAAACCCTCCTCTACTGACACCTCAATTTGGGACAGTTCCTCAGATTTAAAAAGATTAGCTCAGGTGTGGTAATCTACCTCACTTCCCCTGCAGTGAAAACCAATGCAAAGGATTAATTTAACTTAGTCACATCAGCCTTGTCTTCCTAGAGCGCTCCTTTAGCATCTTGATCATCCAGTGGCCCCACTACTTGTATGGCAGGCTTCCTACTTCTGATGTAACTACAACAAAAAAGTGCTATTAGTGTTTGTCTCTTATTGCTGTTTAAGTTATTTTTTGGCCTGGCTAATTATTCTTTTACACTTGACCTGCCAAAGTTTATGCTCCATTCCATTATCCCCCTTAGGATTTGACTTCTAATTTTTAAAGGATGTCTTTTTGCCTCTAACCGCTTTTTACTCTCTTTAGTCAAGGTATCATTTTTTTTTTTTTGGTCCTCTTACTGCGTTTTGTTTTTGTTTGGGATATACATTAATTTGAGCCTCTGCTATGGTGTTTTTAAATAGTTTCCATGCAGCCTGCAAGTATTTCACTTCTGTGACCATTCCTTTTCATTTTCATGTAACAAGCTTCCTCATGTTTGTGTAGTTCACCTTTTTAATGTTAAATGCTACTGTGGTGGATCAAAGAGAGCTAAGACACGTTGCCTTCATATATGGTGGAGCAGTATTTGTGTAACTCATTTTGAAGTTTCATGTGTTGTATGGAGTTGTGATAAATAAAAGTGGAGGGGGTAGCGCCCCCTTTTATGGACACCCAGCCAGCTAGTTAGCTATAAAATCCCTCGTAGTGTCTGTTATCTGCTTGCTTTACCTGTAAAGAGTTAACAAGCCTACAGGTAAAAGAAAAGAAGTGGGCACCTGACTAAAAGAGCCAATGGGAAGGCTAGAACTTTTTAAAATGGGGGAGGGAGCTTTCCCTTTGTCTGTTGTTCTCTGGAGAAGGAGCAGCAATGCTCTAAGCAGGAATGCTGTGTAAGGGTACGTCTACACTATGGGATTATTCCGATTTTACATAAACCGGTTTTGTAAAACAGATTGTATAAAGTCGAGTGCACGTGGCCACACTAAGCACATTAATTCGGCAGTGTGCGTCCATGGTCCGAGGCTAGCGTAGATTTCCAGAGCGTTGCACTGTCGGTAGCTATTCTGTAGCTATCCCATAGTTCCTGCAGTCTCCCTCGCCCCTTGGAATTCTGGGTTGAGATCCCAGTGCCTGATGGGGCAAAAATCATTGTCACAGGTGATTCTGGGTAAATGGTAAATGTTCGTCACTCATTCCCTTCCTCGGGAAAGCATGCAGACAATCATTTTGCGCCCTTTTTCCCTGGATTGCCCTGGCAGGACGCCATGCAGGCAACCATGGAAGGCCCATCAAGCTTTTATTTTTACTGGACACCATATGGTGTACTGGGGTGCTGCTAACAGAGCGCGTATATGCCGCCGCTACATCACAGGCAGCATTCGCTTTTGCCCTTTTGCATGTAGCAAAGAGGTTATTCAGTTGTTCTGTACCATCTTGCTGCCATTGTAAAATCGGCAGTAAGATGACAGTTATCCCGTCGTTCTGTACTGTCTGCTGCCTATCATGGGTGCCCTGCGTGAGGTTTGAGCTGGGCGCGCACAAAGGCAAAACTGGGAATGATCCCCGATCCAATCCTCCTTTATGGTTCTAAAAAATGGTCATCCGCCTAGAATATGGGCTGCAAGTGTAACTAGTAAGAACAGTGTAACAAAGAGCACACAATGCTCTGTGAAGTGCAGAAATCCCAGCAGACAATGATGAAGCTACACATGCCATTCACGGGGGGGTGCGCCTGTCAATACAAATCTACGCCGACCCATTGCTTCTCTGCCTCCCTAACCTTTCCTGGCAACCTGGTGGCAGCGTTTCCCCATGCTAATATAGTGTGTCAATGAGTAAGTTATTTAGAAGAATTGACCGGAATATAAGAAACCAGTGACCTTTTGGTGTGAGATAAAATGAGGGGAGCAGCCTCCGTCCTGCTATTGTACACGCTCAACCAGGTACATTTATGTGGTGTGGGGGTAGAGGAGCCCCACTTCCGCCAACTTTGACAGTCCCAGGCAGTACAGAATCTTTTCTTTTACACAGGAAAAGGGAAGGGGGCTGACGGAGCTCAGCCCCCAGTGCTATGATGAGGACAAGTTACCAGGCCATTCTGTACCATCTACTGGGAATGACCGGTGGAATCACTTTCTATTTTTTAACACAGGCGCCCCCGGCCAGCCTCAACCATAAGAGTCAAGCCAGGAAGCACTCACGGGCTGTATGACACAGGACAGCTAGAGTCCTACTGCACCATCCCCTCACTGGGGACGGAGAGGCGGCCGATACGTGAGCTCTTCTACTGAGCCGCAGACATGCGCGTCTACCAAGCAGCAATTCAAGTAGACATAGAGATGACACTTGAAAGAATGTTCAAGAAACATATTTTATTCCATTTCCTTTCACATGGGGGGGGAGGGAGTAAATTGTCGAACCTATACCCCGAACCCACCGGACAATGGTTGTGGTGAACCTACAAGCATTGGGAGCTCAGCCAAGAATGTAAATATTTTTCAGAGACTGCTGTGGACTGTGGGATAGCCTGGAGTCAATCCAGTAACCGCCCCTCCACACCCCTCCAATGAGCGTCCATGTTGAATTCTTTGGCTTTCCCGTTACGCTTGTCCACGCAGCATGTGTAGCCTGGAGAATTTTTTATGCAAACCGCTTTGCATTTCGTCTTCTGTAACGGAGCTCTGATAGAACAGCTTGTCTCCCCATAGCAGCGATCAGCATCCAGTATCTCTACGGCTCCATGCCCTTGGAGCCTCTTTGGATTTGGGACTGCCAATCACCACCCGTGCTGATCAGAAGTTCCAGCGCTGGGCAAATCAGGAAATTAAATCAAAAAGTTCGTTGGGCTTTTCTGTTTACGCTGGCCACTAGCATCCGAGTTCAAGATTGCTGTCCAGAGACGTCACAGTGGTGCACTGTGGGATACACCGGAGGTCCAATACGTTGATTTTGCAGCCACACAACCCTAAATCTATATGGTAAATACCAATTTTAGCGCTACTCCTCTCATTGGGGAGGAGTACAGAAACTGATTTAAAGAGCCCTTTATTCGATATAAAGGGTCCTTGTAGTGTGGACGGTACAGCGTTAAATCGTTAACGCTGCTAAAATCGTTTAAACGCGTAGTGATAGACCAAGGCTTAGGCTTGAACCGGGTATAGAAAATTCAACTTCCATACCTTGGAGAAATCATTAAGACAGGGAATGTTATACGGTGTGGTAAGAGTTATTCGTTATTTGGCTTGTGGAATTCCTCTGTGCTAAACCCAGGTGCTTTGTTTAGCTTGTTAACTGTTTAAGTTGGACCTCAAAGAAAGCTATTCCTTTGTACGTAAATTTTTGGATTGCCTCTTTTAAATCTAGCAAAAGGCCTAAATTCCAATGTATTTTCCCTTTTTTGGTTTCTAATAAAATTACCTTTTTAAGGACAGAATTGGATTGTTGTGATTAGCTGGTAGCACAGCTATTTTCTCTGTTTCTTTCATCAGCTCTTCCCCAAATGGGGTGAATGGCTTGAGGTACATCCACAGGGGGAATTCCTCAAGTTCCTCCTTCCTAGGTTCAAAGGTTTTTTTTTTGGTTTTTTTTTTTGCATTTGTGTAGTGGCAGCAATTTACCAAACCACAGCCAGAGAAAGAACTGTAACCTTAGGAGTGTAGATGTGTCGTTCGCTATTCTCTCCAGGTGCGGAAAGAGCAATTGGCAGATCAATCATTTTTGCGCCTAGACCTTTTTTCCCTGGATTGCCGCTGGCAGGACGCCATTGCAGGGCAACAATGGAAGGCCCATCAGCTTTTTTGTTTACTGGTCACCATATGGTGTATCTGGGGTTCTGCTAACAGAGGCGTTTAATGCTCGCGCTACACAGGCAGCATTCGTTTGCCCTTTTGCATGTGTAGCAAAGAGGTTATTCAGTTGTTCTCATTGGGGAGGAGTACAGAAACTGATTTAAAGAGCCCTTTATATCGATATAAAGGGTCTTGTAGTGTGGACGGGTACAGCGTTAAATCGGTTTAACGCTGCTAAAATCGGTTTAAACGCGTAGTGTAGACCAGGCCTTAGGCTTGAACCGGGTATGAAAATTCATCTTCCATACCTTGGAGAAATCATTAGACAGGGAATGTTTAAATAGGTGTGGTAAGGTTTATTTCGTTATTTTGGCTTGTGGATTCCTCTGTGCTAAACCCCAGGTGCTTTTGTTAGCTTGTAACTTTTAAGTTGGACCTCAAGAAAGCTATTCTTTGTACTTAATTTTTGGATTTGCTCTTTTAAAATCTAGCAAAAGCCTAAATTCCAAATGTATTTTCTTTTTTGTTTCTAATAAAATTTACCTTTTTTAAGGACAGAATTGGATTGTGTGTGATTAGCTGGTAGCTACAGCTAATTTTCTCTGTTTTTCTTTCTCAGCTCTTCCCCAAATGGGGGTGAATGGGCTTGAGGGTACCCCACAGGGGGGGAATTCCCAAGTTCTCCTTCCTAGGTTCAAAGGGTTTTTTTTTTGGTTTTTTTTTTGCATTTGTGTAGTGGCAGCATTTACCAAACCACAGTCAGAGAAAAACTGTAACCTTAGGAGTGTAATACAAGCCTGGAGTGGCAAGTATTAATTTTTAAAATCCTTGTGGACCCCCACCTTCTGTACTCGAAGTGCCAGAGTGGAGATTCAGCTTTGACAAGAGTGTATCAAGTGATTAAGCACAGTTTTTAGTTGATGAGCATCTGCAACACAATGAGAGCTGCAGGTGCACATCTCCTCTGATTTTGCTGTCTAAGTATGGATTTAAGTGATTAATTTTATGCACTCAAATTTGACAATTCTGGACAGAGCCTCTCTGCTCTTTGTGGTATGTAAAATTGGCATAACTACTTTGTGGCCATTTCGAGAGGCTTATTTCATGTTTCTCAAATACTTTGAGGCACTTCAGTTAAAATCATTGGGTTAGATTCCTTCTCCAGCATGTCTATTTAATTCCATTGACTCCAGGAGAGTTCTGCCAATTTACTTCGGTGGCCCTCAGTAACTAGATAGCTCAAACAACCGACTATGCAGAGAAACAGCACCAGCTATATCATCCTAAAGGATGCTGCAACCCCTACCACCTTCTTGATACTTCTTGCTAACTTTGGAAACAAGCTGAGCTGAGGGATAAAGACTTTGGTTGGAATAAGTCCTTGTACAAGTCACACTAGTAAAGGGTGTCTCCCCCCCTGCCCCACTCCTTTAGGACCTTTGATAATGTTAATGACTTGAGTAAAGAATTACTATTGTTTATATTCTTTCCTTGAGCAGAACCTTTAACTTTGCAAGTGCTAGAGAATACAGTAGCCTGTAGGGAGATATTATAATGAAGTCTGGAAAAATTAACTATGTACAGGCTCACTCACTAAATCAAAGATTTTCATGCTCTTTTTTAAAGTAATACTACATAATTTAAAAATTTGCTACGATATATATCGCTGCATTGAAAAGAATGTTCCCAGGACATATTCCCATAAATGATAGAATATTTTTCTATATTAAAACAGATCTTCGAAAACAAGAATAAATCATCTCTGTCCCAGAAAATTGGTATAGATTTGGACATAGCATATGCTTTCATGGTGGCTCAGAAGATCTCTCATAGCCCCTTCAGAAGTTGCATTCTAGCTACATTTAAAATTCTTCTTTTGTGGTCCTTTTTATCAGAGTACTGGAAGTAACGTTTTTAAACAAAAGAGATTTCAGAAACCCTTATATAAATTAATTCAAGGAGATAGACATGATTTATATAGTTCATGGTGTTGCTATTTCTAGGACTAAATCATGTCTTTCTATTGGTAACTACTGTTCTACTAGTATGGACCAGGAAGGTAGTAATGTTACTGGTTTGGACCAACAGCAGATTATTATCCCTCTGGTGCAAGAAGGGATTTATGCCTGTCCCTGGAGCAGTTCACAATGTACCAACGTCCTGCCTCACACACAAATCTCATGGTAAAAACCTCAATCTAACTCCAAGTGTGTGGGGGTTTTTTTAAATGAATAAATTTTAGGCAAGGAATCCATTTCAGCAATTTGAAAGTCAAATATTTAGGCGCAAGTTAGTGTCTTAATTATTCTGCATTAAATATACCCCAGTGTCCTTTAAACACTTTTGAAAACCCACTACATTCATATTGTGTTTTAATTAAATTATCTTTTAAAAAAGTATTTAACAAAAAAAGTATTTTTATGCCTCCTCTTGGGTTTAGTGACTTTTATTGCTGAGAGCGTGTCACATGGCAATTTATGAGGAAATCCAATATTTGTTTTTATTCCCTTTGAAAAGCTGGTTTTGATATCATTATTGAAGTACTGTTCAGCTTAATGGCTTTGCAGTAAAATTAACAACATAATGGTGAGGAAAAGAGATTTATTGGATCCATAATGCAAGCACAGTGATTATTGCAAAATTTAGATTATTCTATGCTGTGTAAATATGATCTCCACATTTTGGCAATAATGGGCCATGTTCTTATCTGGTGTAAGTTGGTGTAGCTCCATACTAATCAAGGATCCGGCCCAACATGATTTTAATCACATTTTAAAATACACACTTCTGGACCAAATCATCAACTCGTGTAAAATAGAGTATCTCCACTGAAGTCTATGGAGCTATGCCAATATATGCTAGCTAAGACCTGAATATTCACTGACATGAACACCCCTATCGGCCACTCTGGCCACATAAGGAGACATTAGTGTAAATAAGAATCTTGACCTGAGGATCGGGGCCTGAACATTCAGGGCCCAATTCTACAACAGGCCATACAATCCAAATTAAGCAGGCTGGGTACTCAGGGAAATGTACTCATGGCTGTGAAATGGACTCCTCAGCCCCAAGCTACTATATTTTGCAGGGTTGTATATTTCCATGCAGGTTATGGGATGATGTAAAGGGGGTGGCCTGCTGTTCCACCCACTTTGCAAGGTTTTGAACTAGTGGATCTGCAAAGAATCCTGCATGGTGCTGAGTACCTTCAACTTTAGTTCACCTCACTGAGAAGTGTTCAGTGGTTAATATGAGGCAGTCAACACTGCAGAACAGAACAACAGTGCAGGACAACTGACCGTCTTCCTGTTGTGCCCTTGGCCATCTTGGAATTCTCTCCTTTTATGAGAGAGCTCTCTAAAATATGTCTGTAATGTGTAGGAAGAGCAGTATAGAGTTACGGACATATAGCATTATCTCCTAATTACTGATTCAGTATAGTTATTCTGCCCTGAAAATGATCCATTATGTTCTTTACACCTTCTACTCTCCTGCATGGAGTGCCACATGAGAGCTTTGCTTTGCAGAACACAGTGGGTTGTATAGTCTCCATAAAATGCTCTCTGCTTTGTGAACCTTTCCTCTGTGCCATTGACCATGTGATATTTCCTCTACATTTCAGGGCTTTGCGCACCCACACAGAGAGCTGTAGGCTGTGGCTTCAGGCAGGCTCATGTGTCCCTGATTTACAAAGCCTCTTCAGAAGTGACATGTATGTTATATGGCTGAAAGCTGGGCAGCTCCCAGTGGGTTAATCATAGTCTCAAGAAACATGCTTCCCCCAAAAAGTCCCTCTTTCCTAGAATAGTGATAATTAATAATAATTGGAACACCACTTTGGTCAACTTAATGTACTCTCTATGCACACTCACATTATGCATAATTTTGAAAGCTTATTGTGTCTCGTTTAAGATGAGGTATGATGTGAAGCGGTCAAGCAGTGCTGTTACCATAGTTAAAATGATCACTTGAAAATATTTGTATTAGTTTGTTTGTTTAACAACTATTTCAAGATGTAGAATGGGATTTCTTTGACCTCAAAGCATCACAACAATCTAATAAATTTGTATGGGTATAATTGAAATATAATAGTGCAAGTGACACTTCCAGTGATGCTTCCATCAACATCATAATCTTGTTCCTCATTATGATGTATTGAGAGTGAGTGGATTACCACAGTCTTCATTGCCTTGGCATGTACACAGTTCTTTGCAGGGAAGATTGTTCTGACTACAGATAGAGTTGATTTTCCCAAGTACTTTTTCATGGCAAGTTAACTCTGAGGTGTTCTAGGCCTTCCAGATGCTACACACTGCATATGAGACTCTAATTGTCCAGGGAGAGTAAGTGACTTTCCCATGGTTTAGTAGTATTTCTTGTGATGCTGGACTATCTGCAGACTGTTCTTGAAATACCACTCTAGCCCTTTAATGGATGGTATACAGTAGAGCCTTGGAGCTGCAACACCTCGGGAATGGAGGTTGTTCGTAACTCTGAAATGTTCGTAACACTGAACAAAATGTTGTGGTTATTCTTTCAAAAGTTTGACTGAACATTGACTTAATACAGCTTTGAAACTTTACTGTGCAGAAGAAAAATGCTGCTTTACCTTTATTTTATTTTTTTTAGCAGTTACATTCAACACAGTACTGTTCTGTTTGATGGTGGTGGTTGTTGTTATTGTCTCTGCTGCTGTCTGTTTGTGTACCTCTGGTTCCAAATGAGGTATGTGGTTGACTGGTGAGTTCATAACTCTGGTGTTCATATCTCTAAGGTTCTACTATACTTTCCACCAATGGTCTCTACGTTGATGACTATACTATAATTTCCTTTTTGGATGAAATTTCCTCCTGTATTAAGTGGTACAATTCCATTTGGAATACATATACCTCCCTGGAGACTTCCTATTTCAATGTTTTCAGCACTAGTGTTAAACTACCTCACCTCATCAGAATTGATGCAAATCCATGAAAGTGCAGTATGTCCATTACATTGTGAGACCCAAACTTATGGTGCAGCTGTGTAGCAAAGCTTATATGAAATGATGTGATCATTTTGGAACTATTAAATACTCTGTATTCTAGTTGAGAGGCACATTCTTTAAATGTCTTCTGAAGGATGATACTCCTTGCTGGCTGAATTAAATGCTTCTTTATCTATCAAGCAAAGGACAAACTCCTGCATGAATTGGGGCACAAAAGTAGTTGACCTCCTGTAAACTATAATCATCTGATTTTTTATAATATTCTGACACTTGTTTTTTGGCTATTGTGGACCAAAGGCTTGAAATGGTATTATACAGAACTGCTTGTTCACTTGAAAGCTGTTCATCAGGCTCACTTGCCTGACGAACATTCATAAAACATTTTGATGACATAAGTTCCTGCTTCAGATTACTAAGAGCTTGTACAGCATCAGCTAATGTTATTGCACTGCATAGAACAATGGTAGATTTGCCTTGTCCATGCTGTGCATGGAATGAAATTGCAGAACCGTAGTGTTTTTCTAATCTTGTCTGTAATTTGCTACTGGAATAGCTTGTAGTTTCCACATGTGAAGGAAGTAAAGCGTTACATCTTTGAAGCAGCTTGGACAGGAGAAGAGCTTTCTTCTTGTTTCATTGCATTTTATCAGCCGATTGAAGAGAGATCATGTCATAAACTGCAGTGCTTACAGTTAAAGCAAAACTATCTAGTAACACTACAAGATATGTTTTACTTAAGTTGGAAGAAAGACACATTGACTGATAAACTGTATCCTAATTCTCTCCGGTGCTGATGGTTTTTACAGTTTTTGCATTTTTGGTTTTTCTTGATAAAACACATTATTCAAACTTTGCGGAGAGTCTAAGTTTTAAGGAGCTTGTAACCTCCCCCTTTTCATATAACGTAACTTCCCTGCAGAGGTAAAATTCCCAAAGTATTTTGTTAGCATTATCACCACCACCATTTTTCATTTTTGTACAAGCATACAGACTTGTGCTAAATTAGGTTGGCATTTTTGTTTAGCAGTCACTTTGATTGAAGCCCAATATGATGCTGTTTATTATCTCTAACATGAATAATGACCTAGGCATAAGGGTCCCTGAATGGAAAAACCTAGTTTCTAGAGTATTTCAAAGGCTAGTACTGCATGCATAGGCAACTAGAAATAAACACCTTCTACCTGGCAGACTAGGTGCTACATTATATGTACAAAAGCTTACAAATGGGGATGTTACATTAGGAATTCATGTACATTTATATCTATACACTGTAGATTACAAACTATATGGGCATGTAATCCGCTGCTACTGCTGCACAAGCTTCAGTGTCAGACTGATCTGGTCAGCAAGGTTCAACTGACAATATAAAAAATGATTGTAATCACTTGTGAGGAACTTTGACAATTAAGAATACTGCAAAATGTTGCTGTTTTGCCACAGGCTAAACAGTTTCATCATATTTGGAAAAAAAATATACTGGCCCAAACAAAGCCATCTTTAATACATTAACATTTGATAGGTTTGGTCAATAAACATTACAATAAGTGTTGAAATGGATTTAAACTCTAGATATTGCAGTGTTTCTAGACCTGTGCAAAAAATGAGTGTCATTTTGGGTATCATTTTACCTCGCCTAAACAATCGCAGCACCACTTGACAACTCCACATCATACCTCATCTTAATGTAAAGAAAAAGCTTTCCTATGATGATGTGGGTGTGTGGAGAGAGTACAATAAACTCCAAAAATATGCCCGTTTTTGGACAACTGCTCCATGCCTAAGCAATTTGCTAATTATTTCCCTCTCTGCCATGGCTCAGCTGTGCTGACTGGTGTGTTGAAGGGGTGAAGTCAAGGCCCTGTGCACTCCTTGCACACCTATGTGAAAGGAGAAGTAGCTGCCTTGCTGAGGCTATCTCCCTCCCTCCACTGTGACTGCATGGTGAGTAGCCCACACAAGAGTGGCATACAGTGATCTTGCCTTTAGGTGCCAACTCAGGAAAGCATATAAGCATGAGTCTTATTGTCTGAAAGTTGTGTGTACTTAAATGCTTTCCTGAATTTGCAGAAAATAAGTGGAATGATCTGGAAAAAGCGATAAAGGAAACCAGCTAATGCACAGAAGACAATTGTGCAAGAGTTCAGCTACAAATTTGAACAAAAGTAAAATGCAGAAACATTTCAAAACACTGGGGAAGGCAGCCAGCCAAAATGTGTCTGAAAATGTAGTTTCTTTGGTACCATTCAGCTAGAATATTTTATGTTTTGAGCTCCCCCACAGTCTTTTTTTTTTTATTTGAATGTCTTTTAGCTTTTGCCAGTGAAGCCAGATAAAGGCCTAATGGATGTAGGTTGGGTGACTGGGCAGCAAAATGGCAGATGAAATTCAGTGTTGATGAATGCAAAGTAATGCACATTGGAAAACATAATCGCAACTATACATATAGAATGATGGGGTTTAGATTGGCTGTTGCCCCTCAGGAACATTGGAGTCATTGTGGATGGCTTTCTGAAAACATCCACTCAGTGTGCAGTAGCAGTCAAAAGATCGAAGAGAATGGTGGGAATCATTAAGAAAGGGATAGATAATGGGATGGAAGGTGTTATATTGCCTCTAACTGGGTCCATGGTATGCCTACGTCTTGAATGCTGTGTGTGGCTGTGTCTCAGGAAGGATATGTTGGAATTGGAAAAGATTCAGAAAAGGGCAACAAAATGATTAGGGGTATGGAACTACTTCTGTATGAGGACAGATTAATAAGACTGTGACTTTTCAGCTTGGAAAAGAGACAACTAAGAGGGGATATGATTGAGGTCTATAAAATCATGACTGGTGTGGAGAAAGTAAATGTGTTATTTACTCTTTCTCATAACCCATGAACTAGTGATCACCAAATGAAATTAATAGGCAACAGGTTTAAAACCAACAAAAAGAAGTATTTCTTCACACAACACACGGTCAACCTGTGGAACTCTTTGCCAGAGGATGTTGTGAAGGCCAAGACTATAACAGGGTTCAAAAAAGAACTAGATAAATTCATGGAACGTAGGTCCATCAATGGCTATTAGCCAGGATGGGCAGGGATGGTGTCCCTAGACTTGGTTTGCCAGAAGCTGGGAATGGGCGAACGGGGATGGATCACTGGATGATTTCGTCACTCCCTCTAGGGCACCTGGCATTGGCCACTGTCGGAAGACAGGATACTGGTCTGGATGGACCTTTGGTCTGACCCAATATGACCACTCTTATGTTCTTAGCCCATCCCTCACCTCACTCAGTTTGATGCTGACAACTTTTAAGTTTTAGCTTTCTGGAGATGATAATATACAAGCTGGCCTCCTTCTATGATGATTGTTATGGTACCTACAAAGGATCCAGTGTCTCTTTTCTAGAAAACTTTACTTTTATGGTCATGTCCTACTGCCAAAGAGGCCATCTGTGTCTTTGTTCAATTTTTTTTTTAAAGTCTATTCGGATGTTTATTCTAAAAGCTATTTCTATAAGAAAAGCTACCCTATCTCTCACATTTTTATCCTCTTCTTAACTACAGAGAACAGTCACCATGCAAATCATTTACTGCATGATTAACATCTGCAAACCATTTGATTACTGTGGTCGCCAGTTCCAGTGCTTCTTGTCTATTCACTGCTTCTAATTGCTGGTGATATTGTAGTTTGCTGAGTAGATCTGCTTTTTGCAGTGCTAGACAAAAAAATGTGTGTGATTATGGCTTTGTAGCAAGAATTTTAACATATCTTAGAAGTTTAGCAGTAGCTGGTAAATATAAATGAGGGAATTCATAAAAAATGTATTACCTGTGACTTTCTAAATCTAATGTGTTATGGTAAACTGAACACTATAACATTTCATTTAGAAAGAGAGAATCCTGTTTCAGAGGTTAGAGAAGATTCAATCTTAACAAAATGTCTGTGTAGAACCAAGATATAATATGACTATAACTGAATGATTCATGCTTCAGTAGCATGCAAGGGCTTAGGAATTAATTAGTTTCATGTTTGCAATGGAGAAAAAAATGAACCTTTAAAATCACAATTAATTTTTTGTTTTTAAAAACAAAGTTTTTCCCAAGATATTTGCAGGTATCAACTAGATCTCAAAAAGACAAAAACGAAACAAAACAAAACAGCCACAGTAGTTGAGCTACCAATGATTATGAAATCATTTCTCAGTTTTGGTTTGTATGCTTTTCTCAAGCCTTGAGTTTCAGTCAGAATTGCCATTTTTAAGCTGCTAGCTGGTAAAAGCCATGTAAATCCACAGTTTTCATGGTTACCTTGGTGTAATGACAGCAGCTGCATGGTAAAAATGTTTGTCCTTTTAGGGAATCGACAAAACCTGTTAATGTGACTGTCAGTCTTGACGTATGTATGAAATATGTCATACAGATTTAAAAGGCTGAGGTAACACTAAAGGCAAACATATCATGGGGGGAAATTTAAGGCCAGCACAATGCATCTACACCACTTGACCCCAATCTTGTTCAATACTATTACCATTTCAGTTGTGCCTAGGAGCCCCAGACAAGGACTGGATGTTTTGTTACGTGCTGTACAAACACATGTAACCCCTCCCCCAAGTAGTGTTGTCAGGTGTCTGGTTTTCGACCAGACATTCCAGTTGAAAAAGGAAACTGGCAGCATCCAGTCAGCTCAGCTGACCAATGCTTAAAGTCCAGTTACCTGCAGTACCCAGCCTCTGCCATTGGGAGGGGGACGAGCAGCAGCTGCTGATTGAGCCGGAGGAGCAGATCTGCTTAGCAGTTGCCGCTCTTCCCACCCCCCAGCCTGACAGAGAGAACTGGCTGGCCCCCAGACTAGGGTCCAAAGTAGGTATTGGCACCATGTGGGGGAAGAGTGGGGGAGTAACCTGTCTGCCTCCCCCATGCTGCTGTGTCCCCATTTCCCCTCCTCAGCCCCTCGCTCCAGGGACCAACCCCCTAACCCACTGTGTCCCAAATTCCCCAGTCCAGCTCCTCGTCCTGGGTATTGACCTCTGACCACATCAGCGCCTCCCAGCCTGGCTCTGCAAGTGGCAGGTGAGTCTTGGGGGAGCAAGTAACAGTGGAGGGGGTGGAGAGTGAGTGATGGGGGAGATAGAGGGGGCAGGGCCTCGGAGGAAGAGGTGGGGCAGGGGTGTTTGGTTTTCAGGGATTAGAAAGTTGGCAACCCTACCCCCAAGGTGTTCTTCAAGCCTTTTCCCTGCCTGGTGCTGGCATTTGCTATTTGGAGCAGCTGCTCCTCTCTCCTCATGTAGGCTGGATCCTGGATTCTTTTTGTGATGCCTCTACACACAAGGTGATTCTTCACTGTGCCCAAGACACGAGTGCTATCCCTGGGGGAAATGACTAGTGCTACTAGCCAGCAGGAAGTACAAGACCTGATAGAAAAGGCATGATAAAGTACATCAGCATAAACCCCAATGTCACCCACCCCAAATAAGAGGACTTTACTGAGAGCAGGAAAATAAGATCTTGGGAAGAAAAGGGTTAAGTTTAAGAAATTTGAACACATTCACAAATCAACCTGATCCCCACCTCCCAGCACTCTCAACTCTTCCCAACCCTGAGCTTCCTTTCTGGCACCTTCTCAGTAGCCCACTGAGGATGAATCTGGAGAAGAGTGCTACAATGTTGTGAATGTTGTCCAGCTTAAACCTCACTGTATCTTTGCCCTTGGATGGGGCAGGGTCCTCTCCTGACTCTGTGGTCTGGAGTCCTGTAGAGGTCTCTGCTGGCTCAGTAGCTGGCACCAGTTCAGATCTCCACCACTCTTGACTCTGGTCTCTGCAGGGCTGGAACTGCCTAATCCATGCACTAGATCCCACAGCAATTTGTAGACTTCCTGTGTGGAAAGGGGAAGTTAATCAGACTCTCTGAGCTGTTCTGCTTTTCCCTTGCAGCCTCATCTCCATCCCCAGCTCAAATCTGAAACCTGAGTCAGGCTGTCCCCTCCCACTGAGGGGGTTAAACAGCCCTGCCTCATCATTGGGCCAGCAAACTGCTTATCTAGAACATCCCATGCAATTCCTCCCTATTGGTCTCAGCAGGGGTTTCTTGTCCATTCTGACCCTACCCTGATTCCAAGCATGCTGGGAAATGTCAGAGGGCTTTGATAGCCATTATTGTTATAGTCCCTCAGGTAGACCCACTAGCGGCTCAGTCTGGAACTCTAAGAGCTCCGCTGGCTAATTCCAAATAGGGGTTACACACTGAACAAAGAAAATGTTTTCTGCCATGAAGAATTTGCAATCCAGGAGGAGAGACAACGCATGCCTACAAGAAACAAGCCGGCGAAACATCAGATAATGGAGAGACAATTATGAAGAGCAAGATGAACAATTGTCACATTAAACATGTTCATAAGCCTTAGCAGGATTCAAACTACAGGGATTAAAGATATGTGAGAGTCTTGGGCTGGCCCTCTGCATGTGGTGAATTTCACCCAGAATGACAAAAGAGAATGTTGACAGTGGAGAGAGACAGGCAGGAGGAAGTCTTGCATAGACAGGTATGGTGCAGAACAATATTAATTCTATTCCTAATGGATAGCTGGAAGCGTGTGTGTATTAGAAGATTAAAATGCCTCACACAGGTAGACTAAGCAAATACAAATTCCCTTGATCATTGTACTATTATTAGCAATCACCTAAAATAGATATTTTCTATTTCCATATAGCATCAATAGATGTGTGCTGTTTACTCTGGCTGAGGATCCATCCCTTGTTAATTTTTGCAATTACAAACAGATTTTATGGGGACATTCTGTTTGCATTGTTATAGTTAATGGATGACAAGTGCAAATCCCATTTTCTCTTTTCAAAGGCAGGATCAGCTTTCTGACCAGTAGCAAGGATTGTAAACCAGCATGGATCCCAGTGTAATCCAGAATGAAGACATTGTGCTTCATTAGCTCCACAGGTATTTCTGCTGATGGTTTGTAGTTGCCTTTGCAGTATTTCACATAGTTAGATTGTTCTGTGCTGTGCAGCTCTGCCCTCCGGACCCTTATTTTCCTTTGACTCATCATTGACGTGGAGAACCTTTATGCTTCTGGAGAATAATAATACCTTACATTTAAATAACATCTTTAGGCTCAGTAGATCATCAGATTATTTTTAAAGTATACCCATGGGGATCATTTCACTCATTCAAGTGCAGCCAGTTATGATACTGGTTCCAGTGATGTGGATCTGCCACATTCACTAGGTGCTGGACAGGGTCTGCCCATTATTTCATACAGGCCACTATGGATAAAATTTCCAAAAGTGCCTATGTGGGTTAGGAGCCTAAGTTTCATTTTCAAATGGGACTTAGGCACCTAGGGCCAGATTTATAAAGCTACTTTGCTGCCTAAAAAGGGAGATGAGTGGCTTGTGGGATTTATAAAAGTTCCTAATCAGGTTGGGATCTTAACTCCCATTGACTTCAAGTCGGGCCCTTGGGACCCTGTCTCATTGACTTTCAGGGAGACTTAGGCTCCCAAGATACTTAGGTGCTTAGGAAACTTTTATCCTATAAAACTATCAAAGTAAATTTTGGGCATGATGGCCCAGTTCCACAAAGGTACTTACATGCCTAGGTTCTGTTTTTAGATGTCACAGCTGTGACAAATAGGAGGTTCTGTCTATACAATTTCTGCCTGATGGTTGATATTATGAAATTGTATCATAAAATTCCTGTCAGGGAAAACTTGTAAGTATGTGGATCCACCCTGAGTTAACAGGATTGTCTCATGTCTCTGCCAGGCCAGAGTGAAACTAACAGTCATCTGTTTAAAATAAAACACCTTGGGACAACGGGTTTGCTCTGGCTGGGAGAAGACATTTCCTCCTCTTGTCTGAAGAGACAGGGTTTCACAGCAGTGAGAAATTACCAAAAGGCAGAACAAAAGAAGCAGGTGACCCCAGCAGGCATCTATAAAGGGACTCATTGGGGGGAACTTGGAGAGAGCCATTTTGCACCTGACAAAGATGGAGGCTTCTGCAGGGTGAGGAAGGTTGCTGCAAGGTCAGGGTAGGCAAGGGGACCAAGGAGCCTGCTTGCCTGCTGAATGGAACACATCCGTGACAAAATCTGAACTTTCTTGCAAATTCTGGGGGAGAATGGAAAAGGTCACAATTTTAACTGGTAGGAAGGTGCTGATTCTGCTAGGTGCTGCTCACTCCAGCCCTGATCCAGCCAGCACTTAAGTAGGTGCCTAACTGTAAGCATGTGAGTAATTTCATCAAAGTCAGTGAAATGACTGGTGAGCTGAAAGCTAGGCATGTGTTTAATTGCTTCCCTGGCCCAGGGCTAGAGTACTCAGCTCCTTGCAGGACTGATCCCAAGGTGAGCAAACAAAGCAAAAGATGAACTTGCAGAATACGAAAATCAACACCTAAAATCTTGCGAAATATGTATATTTTAAGTAAACATAAAAATTCTGCTAGTAGATTCAACAGTTTCAATTATATCTTCTCCTTACTGAGTTTGCTATCATAGAAATTATTTAACTTCAGAATCATAATGTTTAAGTAATTACTTATTCTAATTACTTTCTGCAATGAAAGATATTTATACCTTTTTAACAGCAAATCCTTAATTAGCATACTTTCATTTATCAAAAAATGAATAATTTACAAGCACAGATGAATTATTCTAAATGAGGCTTTGTCTGCAAGGAGCAGTGCACCCAGTTTTGCCATGTGGCTTATTGAGCATAAACCCCATAGTTTTTTTTATATGCACTACTGTCACCAAGGGAAGGTAATATCATCCAGTTGGTACCTCTATGTAACATTCATTAATATAAAGGGCTCGACTCTCTGCCATGTCCAGCACCCTTCAGTTATGACTCTCTGATTCTCTACATCAGTTCTGGCACAGTTTAGAGCTGCCTGTAGGCTGCTCTACACTGCTTCAACTGGCTTGTGGATTGCTGCAGTTTGGTGGAATTGGCTGAATCTCAATCTAGGAGTATCCTTAACTTAAGACTTATGGGCCAAGCTATGAAATTAACATCAAACCAGTTCCTAGACTCCTCGACCAGACCAGAGCTACTATGTATTAAGCACCGTACAAACATATTTTGAGTGTAAATGACAGTCCTTGCCTCTCAGAGTTTACTATTTTAAGCACAATTTTAAGCTGAGAGATCTGAACACATGGGACGATTGAGCCCATTGCCAGACTGAAATGAGTGGAGCTATGTCAATTTATGCCAGAGAATCTAGTTTATCATTTATTAAATATACAACTGAATATTATGTGAATCACAAAAGGGCCAGATAATGATCTCAGTTACACCAGTATAAACCCAGAGAAAATTCACTGGCCTTGATTCTGTTCTAGTCATTATTTGACACTGGTGTAATCAGTTGGTTTAAATGAAGTTACACTAGCATAACACTAGGTAACAGGATGGAGAATTAGGCTTGTTGATGTAATTGGGATCAAGTGTAATATGAAGTGGGAGGAGTTACTCTAGCTTTACACTGGTGAAACTGAGATGAGAATCTGACTGAAAAGCTGCAGTAAATCATTGAGGTCAGCAAATTAATATTATGCTTTTGTAGAATAGAATAAAATAAAATTAGACCACTTAATTTGCTTATTGGTTCATTCTAAGGGCTTGTTTAGTGAGGATGCTATCTACACAAATGGGAAAGCTTCTCCCATCGGGGTAGATATTCCACCTCCCCGAGAGGCTGTAGCTATGTTGACAGGAGAAGCCCTCACATCAGCGGTGCAAGTGGAATCCTTTTTTTACCAGTCCGGGGGTGGGGGGCAGCAGCTAACAGGGGGCACATGACCTCCTCACCTGACCCTTCACACCCCTGAGTGATGTAGTGATACCGACATTGTTAGCATAGACCAAGACTAAATGCCTCTAGATTAAGTGCCCAGAACTGAGAACTGTCAGCAGCAGGAAATCGGTTTCACAAAGAAGCATTTAAAAGATCCTTTGTTTACTTACACTACTATGTAACTTTCTGTAAATTGCTGCTTGTTGGCTAGTCCAGGCTCTGTAACAGTGGGCACAGGGAAGAAAGGAGAAGAGTGATGCTGAGTTCACCATACAGCAGGACACTCATAAGGGTCTTAATGTGCAAACAGAAGGTGAATAAAGATGTCTCAATATCTTCCTTTTTTGAGTTGTGGCTTAAGTGCAAGGGACAGTCATTGTTTTAAAAATATAGTTTCCAGAGGAAATGAAAGTCCATCCCTGTAATAGAGCTCTCAGAGGGCCAGGTGTTCTAGTGGGTAGTGCATCCAATATTCAACCTCACCTTCCAGCTGGAAGGCCTTTCAATCCAGCTTCTCACCCATACATGGGCTTTGCTTCACCTCAGGTTTGCAATGTCCTTGTCTTTCCAGAGGAGGGTGGGGTGGAAATGAGGTTTATGCCACTCCTGCAGTAGGTAGGGGAGTCCAGGCCCTTCCATTCCAACAGGCTCCAACCCAGAGTCTCTAGAATGTCGGCACCTTGGAATTTTTATCAGAGTTACCCCTTGGGTCACTTTTTACCATCTGTCTCTCCCCATAGCTCCAAGACCAATATAAGGTAACAAAGACAACTAAACTTTCAGCCCTAACTGGGCTCAGTGTACAATCCTCACAGAGAGGCTTCTTCAGCACCTCTGAAGTGTGGAGGGGTCCTTCAGGGTAGGTCTGTTTTCTTCCCCAGCCTCTTCTGTCAGAGGTGGGTTGCTCCCTTTTAAGCTTGCTCTCCAGTTGGAGCATGCTGTGCAGGTCTGGAGAGGCAGGGATACCTGGGCACATTGCTGTCCTTTAATTCTTTCAGGCCCAGTGTGGGCTTTGTACACCTGTATGGGTGCCTTATACTCCTATTTTTCCTCTATGGGCCAGGCTTACTGACTGGACAATATCTCCTATAAATGTATTCCTATCTCACCTCTTGGGGAGGGGAGGAGTTGTGTCACAGGAGACTGGCTGTGATGCATTATGGGGGATGTAGTCCTGTCAGGGATGGGCCTGTAGAGGAGAATGGGAGTATGCACCATCCAAAATACAACTCTGATGAGGCACTACGTTGTCATTTTGAATAAAAATATTTCTGTTTTTTGTTTTTATTAAATAAAATTTCATGGGAAGCTGATAATTTTCACACTTTTTTTCTCAAAACCCCAGTTTTCCATTGGAAAAATAAACTTTCACCCAGCCTTACACATAACTGTCTTCCTGTTGCTGTTTTTAAAAGAAATTTGGAGACCATTTCCAATGCTCAGTTATATGTGAAACTAGACAGCCCCCTACCATCAATGTTCTCCATCAACTTCTTACTATTTTTCCAAACCATTGACTCAGCGGTTTGATTGGTAACACCATCCAGTCATAAATGTGCATTTGCCACGTACACGCCCATAGAAGACTATGGGTTCAGACTAAAGTCCATCAATTAATTAATCCTGTCCCAGTGAGGGTGGAATTTAGTGACCAGAAGTCACACAATTGGATTGAAAAAACATCAAATCCAAATTGAATATGAATGGATGAAGAATCCCTTCTGCGTAGTATACAAACAAAGTGAAACCAATCTGACTTCTTAGTTCTGTACACTTTAAGGCCAGAAGGGACTATTACATGATCTAATCTGCCTTTCTGTATATCACAGACCATTAAATTTCAAACAAATATCCCTCTGAGCCCAGTGACTTTAGTTAGACTAAAGCATTTCAGTCCTTGGAAGGTTAAACTGTTGTAGGACTCAGGCAGAGAACCAGAGAAACCAAGGTGCCATCAATGCTCAGTCCTTCTGCAATGGCAGAGAATTTATTTCTGGAGCAGGGAGTGAGGAAGCCTTGCATCAGCTTTTTGTTAACATGTCTGGAGGAATCACTCTATAGTCCCCTACAAGTCCTCCCCGCTCCCCCCCCCCCCGGATCAGCCTGATTTTTTTCACCTCCCCACACACTTACTCTAATCACACAAACTCTGTGTTCCCTGCTGACTGTGCAAGGAACACCTATCAACCTATTTTTAGGATGGGAATTTAGCAGAATTCTCCAGACTAACTATGGCCCCATTCTTGTAATGAACTCCACATGGGGTATGCCCACTAGGAGCTCATTGCAGGATTGGGGCCTAAGTGTATGTTCTATGGAGGCCCTTTAAAGCTTATGGGGCACAAAGCCCTGCCACAAGATTTGTTGTTGTTTCTGTCTCATGGGGGCACTGCACTTCACCCCATGCAATCATGCCACTGAAGTTATTTTCAGGTTTCTTTGAAGTTCTGACAGGTCTCTAATAAACTCATGAGAGAATGGGGGAATCTCATTTAATCAAAGCAGAATATTTCTTTGCCTTGGTCAAACAACACAGAAATGTTGGAGTGTTATCAGTTCAAGAATGCAAGACATGAGTCATGGTCAGAGAGAAGGTAGGTCAAAGGCCAGAAGCCACATGAGATGATAGTAATCCTGGGTGTCCATTTAGCATCAATACCAATGCCTCTGCCATAGACTGACAGACAAGAGCAAATTTGACAGCTTTTGTCAATGTAAGTACAGAACATCATTCAGTGCAGGTACTTTTAAACGTACCTTTAATACAAGGCTAATATAAGTAATAAATCACAACTTGCCCAGAATTCAGGAGTGTGGGATCCAGGCTTTTGGTTCATTCTTTTATACATATAGGGACTAGCTGTAAATTTGGATGACAATCCAAACTTTCCTAGATTATAGGAGGTTTTGGTTTGGGACCATCTCTGCACATAGAGTTGAATAAGGCTTATTCCTATGTCCTGACCAAAGTCTAATTTGGCTAACTGCATTACAGGTTACCTAAATTCCCTCAGTTTCATGATTGTGATATGGTCCTTCACTTCCAACCCTAAACTGTTGTATAGCTTTGGTGTTTGGTGGTATATAATCGCTGTATTCTCCCCCAAAGCAGCTGTTCTTCATTGGTGAGTGGAATGATGGCTAATAAAGTACGATGGGATCTTCCTGGGTGAAAGGTACTATATAACCATAAAATCAATCAATTATTCTCAGATCCATTTAAATCCCTCATTAGCCAGCAGTATTTTTACAGCTCTGAAGTTCTTTGGCTCACAAGGACAACATTCTAAGCCTGACTGACTACACTGAATAATCTGAAAAGAGAAATCCTCCAATTCAAGCACAGGCCTGACTTTCAGCACATGATTGTTCCCCTTGAAGGCAATAGAGTATCAAAGTACCTTGCTTAATCAGGGACTTAATCGTTAGGTACAAGCTAGCTAAAATAATATAACAAGTATGGAGTTATCTGTGTGGCCTGTCCCTATTTAATGTAGACTAACCCTAAATATTGTAAAAGGAGATGTGGGATGGGATGGACAGATACTTCTCTTCAGTGTAGGGCATACATAGAAAAGGGAAGTGTTTCTGGAGATAAAAGAACAAAGCCTATCACAGCATATAGAGAAAACTACAGGGGGACTAAAGGAAGCAGGTGTTAAGTTTTAGATTTCAATTGAAGTGCAGGCCAATTCTGTGACGTGAGAATGTTTCAGCATATTTTATGGACCTGACACTTTTTACAGCTTACATTTGCTACTCTTATGCCTATTCATATGTATGCTTGGTCTTTGAACTGTGAAAGGCTTTAAATTACAGTCCACACCGATTATGATGGATTTTAAGGTAAGGAAATGCTTGATTTGCTTATTTATTGCTCGTCTTGGTCTAGTTAAATCAAATGGATTTTGGTTTTCCTTCTGAAACAATTAGGTTACATGGCAAGGTGAACCTTTTAAACAATTTGTCTGGGCAGACTTTTCCTTTAAATTATACTGTATAATAATCGTACCAACCAAAATATTTGCAGCCCTTTGAAAGTTTTGAATAGCGTTGAATCCAGAGGGGTATCCTGAAAATAATTTTGTATCTATCTTGACTTTTTTTAACGATCTCAACTCAAGTCCCTTACTCCAGAACTTGATGTTGGAGCATTAAATATTATGCAGTTGGCTAAAAAATAGACTCAAACACATCATGTTTATGTTAGTTCTATCCTTTTGTGCCACTGGAAACCTGAAGTTTTCGTTCTTAACGAGGGTAAGTGGACACAGTACCATAACTTGAGTAAAATTACATCCATTTAGGGCTAGTCTACACTGGCAATGTTAAAGCGCTGCCGTGACAGCACTTTAACGTGGCTTGTGTGGTCACAGCACAGTGCTGGGAGAGAGGTCTCCCAGTGCTCTTAAAAAAACCACCTCCATGAGGGGCATAGCTGCCAGTGCTAGGAGCGTGGCTCCCAGAGCTGGTGTACTGTCTACACTGGCGCCTTACAGTGCTGAAACTTGCTGTTGTCAGGAGGGTGTTTTTTCACACCCCTGAGTGAGTTGCAGCACTGTAAAGGGCCAGTGTAAACAAGCCCTTATACTAGATAAACATAAGGCCTAAAATTCTGTTTTAGGGGAAAGTGGCATGAAATGTGTATATCCTAAAAAGAGGATTTTTCTCATAGAATTTAATTTAATTTCCAAAGCTGTGAAGGACAAATAATTTTCAAAGTTAGCATAGACAAGCACGGTAAAAGCTAAGTTCAACTGGTCTGAGCCTGAAGTCTTTGGCAAATGCTTCTTGTTGTTTGTCTGAAACACATAATACTTAGGAACATTTTTATTGCCCCAGCCTCAATTTTTTAGAGCGCATGCAGACCGTTTAAGAATCCATTTTCATTACCCAGTTGGACCCAGCATGTCACAAAAGAAACTTTAGCAAGCAAACTTTTTTTGCAGGCTATAATTTAGATAGCATCAAAGAGATCCAACTTTTTTATGTGTTTAAAAAAAATTTTTTGCATCGGTTTGTTCAGCATGAAATGGCCTTGGCACATTCCAGACAGTTCTATGTACTGGTATTTAATAGTCAGCCATTGCAGAATGCAAGCAAATGATGAGCAGGAAGTGAATGGCCACAACAAATCTGTTTTCTGCCCACATTTTCTTTTGATAACTTGATTATCTGACAACTACCTTTCCCTTGGCAACAACTGTTACTCTTTGCCGTTCACTACAAGCAATCCCTCCCTTTAATTCTTGTTTGACTTTTTTAAAAACCAAATGTGTGTATCTGAAATTATTTCTTCTGATATTTTTAAAATGTTTTTCTTGATGTAAAATAAATACATAAAACAAGTATTTATTAGTTCCTCAGATACAACAACTTCAACTGATCAACAACTTTGTAGTCAGGAAAGAAGGTAGGTATTGTTCCCCATGACATGAAGGAAACGATTTTTAGGAGGATTTTTATCCCTCATTTTGCAGCATTGTGCAGGGAATTTTCTGTTAGGATCAGACAAATATATTCTGCACAATCTGTTTCCAGCAATTTCAAAGAGATTGACATCCCCCACTTCCAACAATGGCAGTCAGGATTTCAGGTGGGACCATGTATCTTCCATCACTTTATAGATGTTTGTTAATTAAAGGC
Source organism: Chelonoidis abingdonii (assembly GCF_003597395.2). Lineage (NCBI taxonomy): Eukaryota > Metazoa > Chordata > Testudines > Testudinidae > Chelonoidis > Chelonoidis abingdonii. The sequence continues at coordinate 35,882,676 of NC_133771.1, read as the reverse complement.
ACATTTGAAAGTGTCAGGTTTTTTTTGCTGTAGTTGCTGTGCTGTTCAGTGAAGTATTCCCACTACTCCTTTATATTGCTCTAGTAGAATGCGTATGTATGAATTTGGCACAACTAGCCTGAAATCTGGTGCAGCTAGTAATAGATTCTTCACTCAGAAGGAATATTTCATTAATTCTAGTTGCTGATGGACTAAATATGTCCTGAATATTTTTAAAACTTCAATTAAGGGGGTATTCTGATGTTTGCAGGGGGGGTTAAGCAATGGAGATAATGTCTGATTGTGTATATAATAGCTGATGTTTGAGAATCACTGGGCTCGATCTATTTTTTTTTCATTGACCACTTGAAAATTTCTGAGGGTCTCATCAGACCACTTAATGATTTTTCCAAATATTAGCTAACTATTGGATAAAAGTGCTATATTTTAAAAAAAAAGTAATAATAATTGTGTGTTTTTATTTGTAGAACAAAAAAACTCTCTAATTTTAATATGAGTAGTCTGACCTTTCTAATGAGAAGGATGTGCCTTCTCTTCCCCACTGCAGCAGCAGCCCCTGAGCTGGGAAGGGGAGAGGGTCTCCCATGCTGCCGCAGCCCCCGAGCTTGGGAAAGTCGCCTCTTTCTCTCGCCGCCACAGCCTGGCATGTGCCATATTCCACCCACTCCCTCTTCTCACCCCACTGCCCCCTCCCACCTGCCCCCTGTTCGCTCCAACGCAACCACCTCACCTTACATGTCCATCTTATCCAAAATCCAGGCACCTAATTAGTGGAGCCATGCCTGCCAAAAGCAAAATCCAGTTCCAAACAGCTCCAAATGTTGTGACTTCAACTAAATTTGAGTTGTTCATACATGTAGGTAAATACTTCATCATTTGACTTTTTTCCCCTCTGTTTTGGTTCAAATGTGAAATTGATGAAATGTGTATACTCTCCTATTTCTCTATTGGAGACGAGATTTGTTTGGTCACTTATACTGTTTTAATCTCAATGAGACAAGCCTTGTTCTCATATTAGTACACAGATGGAGTAATTCAGTGAACATCAGTGCTCCACAATTATTTCAGTGTACCTGAGTAAAATTTTGAATAATATGTCAATTTTTGTGGACTGTTTACTTTAGGATCATAAGCAGATGATTCCCTCTTAAACTGGGGTAGCTTGTTGGCTATAGGGATTATAAAATATAAGCTTTCTCTGTGCAGCTATTGATGTACTTTGGCCATACTCTGTGTATTCTTCCACTTATAGTCTGAATATTTGGGGGGGGAAGACATTTGTTTATAATGTATAAAAAAAAAAAATATTTTAAGATGAATTTGACACTTTCAGTCAATTGCAGACATTATGAATGATTCCTTAGGAAAAATGTTTAGTAAAAGCAACTAGTCTGAATACCAGGGTATTGTCTGCAGTTACTCTAGATTTATTCTACCATATTGGAGAGCTGAATCTGTTCCTGAGCATTTTGTAGAATATCAGGGTTGGGAGGGACCTCAGGATGTCATCTAGTCCAACCCCCTGCTCAAAGCAGGACCTAATCCCCAACTAAATCATCCCAGCCAGGGCTTTGTCAAGCCTGACCTTCAAAACCTCTAAGGAAGAAGACTCCACCACCTCCCTAGGTAACCCTTTCCAGTGCTTCACCACCCTCCTAGTGAAAAAGTTTTTCCTAATATCCAGCCTAAACCTCCCGCACTGCAACTGGAGACCATTACTCCTTGTTCTGTCACCTGGTACCACTGAGAACAGTCTAGATCCATCCTCCCTAGAAACCCCTTTCAGGTTGTCATAAGGCATAAGTCCCAATTCTGAACCTTAGCGTCCAACTTGGTTGGAGGTCCTGCCATGAACACTCCAAGTGCTATATTCATCGCTAGGTATTTCATAGAATAGGTGCTGCGTACAGGCTGGAATTCTAGTGTGCTAGGAGTGTGCTCTGGGATCTTCCAAAGACCTTCGCTGTGAGGGACCCGACTCAGTGTCCCTATTGATCGCCTAGCACGCGTGGAACTAGCCCGCTGCCCCTTGTCTCCTCGTTCTTCCTTCAGGCTCCCCTCCCTGGATGACCTGGAGTTCACCCTGTTACAATTCCGGTTTAGAAATGCAAATCAGAGAGATGGCTGTAGTCTTCTCACCTAGCACATCTCAGCGAGATGGCCGACAGAACGCAAGTTTGACTCTACTCACAGGGAGATTTTTCTGTATACCCCGTTTTCTCCTTCCCTACAATTCCCATCGGTGAGCGGCAGTCAATGCCCTTGATCCCCAACTAGGAAAATCCACAGTTGTAAAAATGAAAGCTTCTATAAAAGAAAGAAAAAGACTAATGGTCTCTGTATCAAGGTGACAATATACAGGGTTAGTGGCTTAAAAGAAAAAAATGACTAAACAGCCATCAAAGAAATACATTAACATCCAGCCAATACACATGTAAATACAAAAAAAAACATATAAGCATTTCTTTCTACCTTTGTACTCACAACTTTGGATTAACAGAGATTAGAAAGCCTGGCGAGTAGATGATTCCCTCAGAGACTAGAGAGCAACAGGACGAGGACAAAGAACCCCTCCAGAATACTTCCCTCCTTGAGATTTGAAATCTTGTTTCCTGATGGATCCTTGGACAGGTGTTGGTTCTCTGTGTCTAACACCTTTCAGGTAAAGAAATAACCTTAGCTATCTGTTTTATGACACACGTAGTTGAACCAGCTATCATAATATCCTCTTCATTTTTTCTCTTCGGCAGACTAAACAATCCCAGTTCTCAGCCTATCCTATAAGTCATGTGTTCCAGCCCCCTAATAATTTTTGTTGCCCTCTGCTGGACTCTTTCCAATTTTTCCACATCCTTCTTGTAGTGTGGGGCCCAAAACTGGACACAATACTCCAGATGAGTCCTCACCAATGTAGAATAGAGGGGAATTGTCATGTCCCTCAATCTTCTGGCAGTGCCCCTACTTATACAGCCCAAAATGCCATTAGCCTTCTTAGCAACAAGGGCACACTGTTGACTCATATCCAGAGGTGAAAGTAAGCTAGTATGGGCTGATACGGAGGACTGGTAAGAAAAGGAGATTGACTGAGAGAGGGAGAGAGAAGCCTGCTCCCTGCATAAAAATAGTTTAAACTCAGCTGTTCCCTGATGGTTCAGCCCCCAGGGCTAGGTTTTTGGCATCTTTGTTAATTTCACTCACAGTAGCTGGGGGGACGGGGTGGAGGGGAGGGTGTGTTTGACGATGGCAGGGGCAGTCCTTTTCTGCCCCCGGGGATGAGGGGATCTCTCCAATACTAATATACACAACAAATACAAGCATTTGGCTGCACAGCTTAAATCCAGAGCTAATAAAAGCAGGTGGAGGGGGAAAACTCACTATCACACTGATTTCTCAGCTCCTCCCTCACCCTCCTCCAGCCAGGCTGCAGACAAGGCCCTGCATTCCTCCTCCTCCACCCCCAGCAGGGGTTCTCCTCTAGGATCTATCTTGCAGTAGGGACACTGGCTGAGATGACTGCTGCTGCTGCCTGCTGCCAGTTTAAACTCAGCTGTTCCCTGTGCAGTTCAGTGCCCAGAGTTAGGAGCCGTTTCTGGCATCATTGTTAATTTCACTTCCAGTTGTTGTTGGGTGTGTGACACCATGGCAGGGGCAGTTCTTTTCTGTCCCCGGGATGAGGGGATCTCCTAAATACAATCAAAATCAGGAACCCACTTCCAAGTTCAAATCTATCCCATTCCCTCCCCAGCAGAGGATCTTGGTTGTGATGTCCAAAGTGCTTGCAGATCTTCTTTGAAATGTTACTGTTTAAAAAAAAAAACACAAAAAACATGGAGAACATGGTGGACAGATGTGTCATGATGATTAGGGTTTATTTTGGGCAAAGCAATTTTGCTAAGGCAACTAAAGATTCACAGGGAAAGCAAATAGCCCCCATAGACAAAACCACAAAGGGATTGGAGGGGAAAACTGAATATTCAGGGAAATTATTGTGCCTCCTTTGAAAGAAATAGTAGTTTTCATTCCAATCCACCCTCTTTATATATATAGATTTAAACACCTGAAATGTCCTTAGGACATCGGGTGCAATCTCAGATCTCTTTTTGTTTTGTCCTGCCTGCAGAGAGCCGAGGCTGAAATTGACAAAACTGTCTCTAAATATCTTGTATATTTCATGAAGGCTATTCCAGTTGTCCTTCATTCACCCCTGACTTCCCCTCCCTTCCCCCACTCCCCGGCTCCTTCCCTGGCTGGCTGGCTGTGGTTTTTGCCTTGGTTACTTACTCCTTGGCAGACCCAGCCCAGCAGCACCTGCTGGCTCTCTGCAGACAGCAGCCCACAGGGGCCGGTTGCTGGGGTCGCTGCTGGTCGGTGGCAGGCTGCAGCTGCATGGTTTGTGACACATTCATACACATACACATACATACAGTCAGAGGTGAAAATAAACCGGTCCAGTCCGTTATGGCGTACCGGCAAGAGGCAGTATGCCATGCTGGACCGCATCAACTTCCACAGCAGGGATTTAAAGGACTCAAAGCTCCCCGTGGCTGCGGGCAGCCCAGAGCCCTTTGAATCCTGGCCACGGCTCTGACGGCCAGCTGGGGCCAGGATTTAAGGGGCTCCGGGCTTCCATCAGTGGCAGGAGCTCTGGGCCCTTTAAATCCCAGCCCCAGCCCCGCAAAGCTCGGGGTTCCCCCTGGTGGCCAGAGCCCCGGGCCCTTTAATTTGCCCCTGAGGCCCAGGGAGCTCCCAGCCACCTCTGCAGCTAGGAGCCCCTGGTTGATTTAAAGGCTCTGGATCTCCCAGCCACAGCTAGTTCCCCAGGACCTTTAAATCTTGAGAGGCCACGCCTCTTCTGGATGAGGCCACGTCCCCCTCAGAACTCTGGCAGTACCGGTAAGTCCTGTAAATTACTTTCACCCCTGCTCATATCCAGCCTCTCATCCACTGCAACCCTTAGGTCCTTTTCTGAAGAACTGCTGCCTATCCATTCAGTCCCTGGTCTGTAGCAGTGCATGGGATTCTCCTGTCCCAAGTGCAGGACTCTGCACTTGTCCTTGTTGAACCTCAACAGATTTCTTTTGGCCCAATCCTCTAATTTGTCTAGGTCCCTCTGAATCCTATCTCTACCTTCCAATGTGTCTACCACTCTTCCCAGTTTAGTGTCATCTGTAAACTTGCTGAGGGTGCAGTCCACACCATGCTCCAGATCATTAATGAAGATATTGAACAAAAATGGCCCCAGGACTGACCCTTGGGGCACTCTGCTTGATACCGTCTGCCAACTAAACATGGAGCCATTGATCACTACCTGTTGAGCCTGATGATCTAGCCAGCTTTCTATCCACCTTATAGTCCATTAATCCAGCCCATACTTCTTTAACTTGCTGGCAACAATACTGTGGGAGACTGTATCAAAAGCTTAGCTAAAGTCAAGGAATAACATATCCACTGCTTTCCCCTCATCCACAGACCCAGTTATCTCCTCATAGAAGGCAATTAGGTTAGTCAGGAATGACTTGCCCTTGGTGAATCCATGCTGACTGTTCCTGATCACCATCCTCTCCTCCAAGTGCTTCAAAATGGATTCCTTGAGGACGTGCTCCATGATTTTTCCAGGGACTGAGATGAGGCTGACTGGCCTGTAGTTCCCCGGATCCTCCTTTTTCTCTCTTTTAAAGGTGGGCACTACATTAGCCTTTTTCCAGTCATGTGGGACCTCCCCTGATCACCATGAGTTTTCAGAGATAATGGCCAATGGCTCTGCAATCACATTCACCAACTCCTTTAGCACCTTCGGATGCAGTGCATCCGGCCCCATGGACTTGTGCTCGTCCAGCTTTTCTAAATAGTCCTGAAGCACTTTCTTCTCTACAGAAGGCTGGTCACCTTCTCCCCATACTGTGTTGCCCAGTGCAGCAGTCTGGGAGCTGACCCAGTAAGGGACCCACATATTCCTTGACTTTCTTCTTGTTTCTAACACACCTGAAGAAACCCTTCTTGTTACTCTCAACATCTTTTGCTAGCCACAACTCCAAGTATGATTTGGCCTTCCTAATTTCAGTCCTGCATGCCTGAGCAATATTTTTATACCCCTCCCTGGTCATTTATCCAATCTTCCACTTCTTGTACGCTTCTTTTTTGTGTTTAAGATCAGCAAGGATTTCATTTAAAATCTTTTTATTTACTAACCACAAAACTAGCCTCTAGAAATTCAGGTTCTGTAATTATCTATGTACCATTTACCATGGCAACATAGGTTGCCTATCAGAGATGCACTTATTTCTACAAGCGTGTTTAAATATATGCAGAATCTCATTAGTAAATCATGCTGATGTCATATGGCATAGTCTGATGCAACGACTTAACAACATGCTCTGATGTGACCTGATATAATGTCCCGTACTATAGATGAACCATAGTTTCACCAAATAAAATCTACTAGAACCTGGCTATTGTAATGACTCTGACAGGTGTTTGACGCTTAAACAGTTAAGTCACTTGCAAGTAGCAGCAGAATAGAGGGGAGAAGTGTTTCCTCTCAAGTTTCAGGCACATTTTAATGTACAGTTACAATTACTACTGAGGGGCTCCAATGGGGAATTGAAGTTCTGATTTCTAGTGTTTGGTGATCTAACACTCTGTGGTAGGGAAAAAAGGAAGTGTGAGGTGTGTTGTCTTGCTAGGTTGCCCCTGGAGCAGTGCTATGCCAAACTACCCCCCCTCCCCGCCCCCAGTGCAGGCCTCATTACTATCTCAGGGCTCCAAACTGTCTTTAGCACTTTATTTTCCTCTTCTAGAATCTTTTTTAAAAACAAATAGATTTTTTTTCTTTGGAAACCTTTTTCAGTCATTTTTAATTCAAGTAACAAACAGGTTCTTGTAAGTTTTCTTGTGCGTAATTTAGGCCCAGTTGCCTCAGAGACAGACACTTTTGGAGTTACACCTCTACCCCAATATAACTCTGTCCTCGGGAGCCAAAAAATCTTACTGCGTTATAGGTGAAACCACATTATATTGAACTTGCTTTGATCCTCTGGAGTGTGCAGCCTCACTCCCCCAGAGCACTGCTTTACTGCACTATATCCGATTCATGTTATATCGGGGTAGAAGTGTATTCCTGATTTACAATGGCTGGCACCTTGGATTCAATCTTTACAAAACCAAATGATTTTGATGAAAAATTCAATGAAATTATTTCTTCTAGTTGTTAAACATGTTAGATAATATTTATCATGTGGCGAGAGACAAACATCATTCCAAAGAGTATAGTAAAGTGCCTTGCAGCATCGCAGAGACCTGCCAAGTGCAGACAGCTGCCACCACTGTCTCACAGAAAGGTTAACTTATGGGACTGAAGTTATGACTGATGCTTCATTTCACTATGCAGTTTGAGTTTCATTAGTAAACAGCAATTTAATTGAATTTGCTGTAGCTGTGTTTGTGCCTGTGAACAAGTTGGATTCACACCTCACTCCCCTGGCTGCTCATAGGGATAGACACAGCAAAAGGGAATGCAGGTTTTTATTTAAGTGAATATTGATGGGGAAATGTTTGAGGTATTCACTTGGCTCTGGTGGAGTTGGAGAACCTGCTCAAAACCCAGAGGAGAGTAAAAGACCAGTGTCAGCCTCATTTGGACTACTCTTCAAAGAAACAGGAGCTACTAGAAGATTAAAACTGTGATGACAGGGTAGCAGCAGATGTTCACTCTTGAGGACAATACTGGAACAATAATTACAGCACACATTGGGGTCATGTAGACAGTAGAAGAATTTTATTGGTAACTGTATCAAGATACATCCAGATGGATATACCACCACCATCTCACCCCAAGACATCAAAGTTGTGAGCAAAGAGAAAGAAAGACAACTCCTTGCATATAAATTCCAAAGTTATGTTAGACAAGTGAGGAATATCACAAGAAGAAAATATTTGAAGGCAGCTTTCTGTGCAAAGTATCACAGTGAAGTGAAAGTCTAGAACTGAAGCATCTGGGAAAAGAATCCAACACATAGGTCCAGAAAATTGGAGAAAGCTTCCATTTCTCCAGAATTCCTATGTTAATCCTCATGCTGGAGAAGAGATGACAACACTGAGGGTAAACAGGAAAACAAATCAAACTACCATTAAAATATACACCTAATTTAATGTGTAAACCCATGCTTATATATGCTACATGCAAATAATCAAATATACTGAGTCAACTCAGTTTTCAGACTCATCTTTGTTCATAGAATTCAGAAGTAAGGGTTGTTGGGTTTTTTTAAACATTGGTCTGAAGCTTCAAAGATGTGCCTGGCAGAGAGAAGAAAAAGTACCTTCCTTTCCTTGAAGAGCCAAGAGGAGTAATCCTGCTCCTATTAAAGTCAATGGCAAAACTCTCATTGCCTTCACTTGGGTTGCATAAAGCCCCAGGTGCATGGAAATATGGAAAAATATTGAAATATATATCATCATAGTATGCTAGACACATCATTACATTGCTCAATTGCCAAGGGACTGCCTGTAAGCTGTGTACTTGATTAGCAAAAAGTCATTTTAAAAGTCATTTACTTGATAACAAAAGTATAAAGGATGAATTTATTGGGAAATTTGCCATTGACTTCATAGGGACCAGGATTTCGCTTTAGCCCTTTAACAAATACCTATAATTGTAATATAGTAGATTTTCTCTAATGCAGTTTGTCAGTAGCCTATATCTTTTTAGGATTTCTTTCAGTACTGACCATTGTAATGTAATGCAGGATTTATCTGGGGTGTGGAAGATAACAGTTAAAGCGAGACATCCAATTTCCAGTTATAAGAAAATAATTCTTTCCTTGCATTCTTCCTGCAAGTAGGCCTACAATTCAGGCATTAAGCAGTTCAACAGTGAATAATGAGAGAGATCAGGAAGAGTTAGGCTTGAATACAAAATGCTATCTAAGATATTGCACAATAATAGACTGTTTTGGGGAGCCCTGTTTCCTGTAGGTTCTAGGCACATTATTCCATGTGGGTATGGAACCTAATCAAGGACAACAAATTAAAATACTTTTTTCCCTAAATAGACAAAGCTGTCAAATTCTTTGCTGAGAAAAGAAAATATAAATGAGATGTTGAGGACTAAAAGTAAATGGTTTCCTTTATATTTCCACTGGAGTGTTAAATTCTGAGCATCTTGAAGGTAAAATATTTAAGATGAATTTCACGTGAGTTTCAATAAACTGTTCACCAGAGTCCAGTGAAGGATTTTTTTGAAAGCTTATAAGCAGCAAGAATCACAGGGGTGGTATGTCACCAATGTTACCCCTGCCTGTGAGTCCTGATTTATCCATTGGGTTCATCATAGCAAAGAGAATTTTATAAATATAGATAAAATAAATATAGGTAAAAGACTGATATTATTATGCAGTTGGTAAATGGTGGAGGCAATGTAGTCTAGAGCTAGAACACCAGCCTGACGAGTGAGACTTCTGGGTCCTATCAATGAGTGACCTTAGGTAAGTCACTTAACCACTCTGAGAGTCTCCACTGCCTTGTACCTTCTATAGTCCTTTATATCTGTGCAAAGTGGGTGTAGAACAGGGGTCAACAACCTATGACACGTACACCAAAGGTGGCATGCGAGCCGATTTTTGATGGCACGTGGCAGTGGGCTAAGCGGCTCAGCCCACTGCCACTCTGGGGTTTCCGTCACTGGCTTCTGCCAACTGGGGTCCTGCCGTCAGTCCCACTCAGCACCCGCTGCTGACCTGGGTGAAGGAAACGCAGGCTGACAGCGGGCTGAGACCCCGGCTGGCAGATCCAACAGCTGAAACCCCAGAGCAGCGGCGGGCTGAGCAGCTCAGTACGCCGCTGCTCTGGGGTTCCCACTGCTGGCCCCTTGCCAGCTGGGGTCTCGCTGCTGGTCCCACTCAGTGCCCGCTGCTTGCCTGGGTGAAGCGGGCTGAGACCCCGGCTGGCAGGAGCCGGCGGCCGAAACCCCAGAGCAGCAGTGGGCTGAGACGCTCAGTCGCTGCTCTGGGGTTCCGGCTGCTGGCCCCTTGCCAGCAGGGGTCCCCGCCACAGCCCCACTCACCTTGCTTCCGGTTGAAGTTCCAGCACAGGCCCCCTGCCAGACAGGATCCAGGCCTCCGGCCCTGCTTAGCCCTAGCAGCCGTCAGCTCCACTCACCTCAGCTGCCAGTCTGGGGTTCCAGCTGCTGACTTCCTGCCAGCCAGTTAACAACTGATCACTCAGAAGCCTGTGTGCAGCTTAAAGTATCCAAATACCTGCCAGACATTGGAAAACTCAGCAAGAAAAAGCAAGGGCAAGGATCACACTAAACGGATAAGATCTGCATTTTAATTTAATTTTAAATAAAGCTTTGAAACATTTTGAAAACCTTGTTTACTTTACATATAACAGTAGTTTAGTTATATACTATACAGACTTATAGAGAAACCTTCTAAAAAAGATTCAAATGTATTACTGGCATGCAAAGCCTTAAATTAGAATGTATAAATGGAGACTCGGCACACCACTTCTGAAAGGTTGCTGACCCCTGGTGTAGAATGTTACCAGATCAGAATTCTCCACTCTCACACTCCTAGGGTCAAATCCTGATCTTACAGAAGTCAATGGTCAAATTACAATTTCCTTCAGTGTGGCCAGGATTTCATACGTTACTTTCATGACATAGGTGTAGTGACTACAAAAGACAGAGGGAAGTCTGGCGCTGTGTGTTGTAAAATGAAGTATTCTGTAGCTTAGTTGACAGGATAGATTCAGGCCTTATCAGCAAAAAGAAATGGAGCAAGTGTAAACCACACACCTTCTGGGTGTGGTGTGTCCCATCTAGTGGCACCGAGACCACTTAGAGACAGATAAAATGAATCTGCTCTACAGCCTTACCTAACAGCCAGCTGGCTTTTATCTCATGCTGTAGAGGCTCATGCGCTAAACTCTAGAGGCCCGGGGTTCAATCCAGCCCACCGCCGACCAGGGTCTGTCGGTGTTACACAAGGCCTCAGTGGCAGCAGAAAGTCGACCTCTGGGGGGAGGGTTGTGGCACCACAAAATATCTGCAACCTCCATGGGACATGGAGTCAGCCAGCACCGATTTAACAATTCCCTATGGCAATTTCCTCCTACTGAGCTCCAATCACAGTTGAAAGCTGCCCTTCCTCAATTCTGCCCAGGCAAACATTGGTTTTCAGGACACAGCAGGCCAGGGAATTGCATCTATGTCCGAGTTAACTGAGCTTAGTGTTTACAAAGTACTTTGAGATCCTTAGGTGAAAGGTACTACATAGCGTGGGCCAAATCTTCAGCTGGTGTAAATCAACATACCTTCATTGATTTCAATGGAACTACACTGATTTGCACTAGTTGAGGATCTGGCCCATTATGAAGTAAACTCTCTTCCCCTGGAAATATTCAGCTATATGGTTTCAAGTATGAGGTTTCTATACATGTTTTTGGAATTGAGGGACAAATGAATTTCAGATAAACTCTCTGAGAATGTCAGGTTTTCTGTATTGCACGATATTTTCATAGATCAAGTGCAGCCTTTTATCACTATGGGAGACAGCAAATGCTCATAGACTCATAGACTCATAGGTCAGAAGGGACCAATATGATCATCTAGTCTGACCTCCTGCACAAGGCAGGCCACAAAACCCTACCCATACACATTTATAACAACCCC
>NC_133771.1:35814362-35867893 GCF_003597395.2 Chelonoidis abingdonii | reverse complement strand
CACCCGAACCCATGACGGAGTTATTGAAATCAGTCAAATTTAGATTTGAAGACCTCAAGCTTGCGGGAATTCACCAGACAAGCGGACCCATGCCCCACGCTGAGAGGAAGGCGAAAAACTCCAGGGCCTTCTGCCAATCCGCGCCTGGAAGGAAATTCCTTCCGACCCAAATTATGGCGTTCAGCTAAACCCTGATGCATTGTGGGAAGACTCACAGCCGCACCCAAGAAGAATCTCTGCAGTATCGTTTCCATCATTCCTAACATCCCCTCACATGCATCGAGCAGACTATGCTGCGTATCCAATATCATTGCCCAATTAATTATCCCATATAACATCCCTCTTACTTCAAGGCTTAGTTCTTAAAGCCGATAAGTTTTTGCCCCATCTCTCATCGGCAAGCCGTTTCAGAACTTCACGTCCTCCTAATGGTTAGAACCTTTCGTCTATTTCAAGTCTCAATTCTATATTCCAGTTTGTACCATTCGTCTCTCGTGCTTATATAGTCTAACTTAATAATCCTTCCCTCCTACGTATCCCTATGTATTATTTATTATAGGCAAGGCACTATTCCGGAGCCTTCTTTTGCCAGGCTGAAATAGTCAGCTTTTGAGTCTCTTTATAAGGAGATTTTTCCATTCCTCGGATCATCCTGTAGTCCGTCTCTACCTGTTCAGTTTGAATTATCTCTTGCTTAAAATGGGACACAGAACGTGACACATTTCCAGGTGGGCTCTCACCATGCGCCTAATATAACGCGACTAACACCTTTTCTTGCTTGGATTACCTGCCGGTATGTCCTAAATCACCGCATTTGCCCTTTTTTAACAGCCATATACATCTGGCTGGCTTATACGTCGTCTGCTATCAAACATATGCCAAGCGTCTTCTCTCCTCGTCGTTTCAATGATGCGTCTCCCAAGTTATATCTAAAATTTTATTATGAATCCCTTAAGTGCATGACCTTGCACTTTTCGCTATTATATTTCATTCCTTAATTACTATTACTCCTGTGTCGCAAAGTGTGGTCAGATCTTTCCTGAATGTATCCCGGGTCTTCTCCGTGTTAAGCAATACCTCCATCTCTCTTGGCAGTTCAAGCCTCACACCGCACCACGGGACACCAACAAGGCCTGGGCTGCTGGCAGACCCGTGCCCCTTCCCTCCTCTGGCTTGTTGGTTTCTCCGCTTTAGTGTCCTCTGGAACCTCCCCCTGGAAACTCCCACTGAAACTCCCGTGTTAGCAGTCCTGTTCGCTGGCTCCTGTGCCGCTGCAGCTGTCTGTGCCGCTGCCTGAGTGCCTGGCTCCTTATATAGGACCCCTAATCAGGTAAGCTGTTGAAGTGCAAAGTTACATTCTAAATAGGATGCATTATTAGGAGCTCATTGCAAAGGTTTGTGTGTCTGAGTGGACATGTAAAATGTAAAGCGGGTTTCTGTTTGATCGTATGCTAGAGAATGAAAAGAAAATGAGAAGTGTGGATTAAACACCAGCATAGCACTTTGTGATCTTAAAATAAAACGTCCAAGAGACTAAAACACAGAGCACGAAATAAGTAAAAACAACACTGACAGGATAAACATGATTGCAATTTACAGAATGTTTATTTTTATTTGTATTTTTTTAGTTGTTTATGATCAGTAAGCTCTACACCCATTTTTTTCTCCAGTGAGAAACTCAAACTAAGCTCATAATGGGATTTTAGCAAATATGAGGACTTTTAAAGTAAGGCTGCCTGTGAGGTGGATCTTCTTAAATTGTCACAAACCTACAAGTAAGGGTATGTCTACATTAACCACTGGATCGGCGGGTAGTGATCGATCTGTTGGGGATTGATTTATCACGTCTAGTGTAGATAAAATCAATCGCCATCGACTCTGGAACTCCACCGCAGTGAGAGGCGGAAGCAGAGTCAACAGGGGAGCGGCAGCGGTCGACTTGCTATCATCCTCATGGCCAGGTAAATTGACCTAAGATATGCCATGTAGCTCAAGTTGTGTATCTTGGATCGACTCCCTGACCCACCCCAGTGTAGACCTAGCCTAAGACTCTGTCTACTTCTGTATCTCATACCTTTAAGACACTTTCAGAAAAAAACTGTATACTGATTTTTATGGTTGAAAAATGAGAGTGGACATTGCAACATAAAAGTAAAAACATTTCTAAAGATAGTGAATGGATAGTCTAGAATTTATTGAGGGCTCTCAAGCTCAGTCATTACATAAAGTTTTAATATGCACTAAACTGTAGAAGTTCCTATATATCTTTATGCTTATGGGACATGTACAATTCCTTTTTTAAAGGTTAGTTTTTGTATAATTGGAATATAATAAGAGTATGGTTGGTCTTTTGGCTAAAGTGCAAGGCTATAAGGCAGGATATTCTAGTGCTAGTTCTATCAAGGACATCCTGTCTGACCTTGGGTAAGTCACTTACCCTCTCTAGCCCCAAGTCCCATTTACATTAAGACTCTTTTACATCATTCTGCCAGTCTAAGTAGAGATTGAAGAGGGAATACACTATATTTACTAACAGGATAGTGTAAAGGAGCCTTAGTGTAAATAAGCATGAAATCCTCTGTCTCCCCTCATGTGTAAAATGGAAATAATAATACCTATTGTGTCTCAGGGGTATCGAGAGAATGAACAAATTCATGTTTGTCAAATGACTTGAGTTCCTCAGGTGGAAGAAGCCCATGTTGCATTGATACTGTTGACTATGATTTTCCTGGAAGGCCTGGAATAACTCTTGAATGGTTCTGCTCATTCCTTTTTGGGGATATCTCAAGGGGTGGTTTTGGGTGGTTGTTCATCTGCCCTGCCAGTTCTTTCATGCAAGATACCCCATAGGCTGATTTTTATCACCTTTTTAGTTCAACATGTATATGAGATTGCTAATAGTTTGACCTAGTCTACACTTAACATTTAAGTGAAAATTTCCCACCCTTGAGCATCGTAACTGTGCCAACATAAACCTGGGTATAGATACAGCTAGCTTGATAGAAGAATGTTTCTGTCAACCTAGCTACCAGCTCTCAAGGAGATGGAGTTCCTACAGCGATGTTGTAGGTAGCTTCCGTCACTGTAGTGTGTGTCGACATTTTGGGATTGCAGCTGTACAGTAGTGTAGACATGGCCAGAGTTAGTGAGAAAACATGGGCAGCAGTGTATTCACTGCACTGATGGTACTAAGCTCTATCTTTTATTTTTTATTTTTTTGGTCCAACCTAGTTGGTGCAATAGAACATGTAACTCAATATCCTTATGAAGCTTAATGATGGATGAGGGTGAGTTTGCTGAGGTTTAACCCAGGTAAGACTGAAGTAATCGGAAGGTTTGGGGATCAACAGGGCAAAATTCAGGAAGTTGATTCATGCATTGCTGGTTGAAGGAGCGTGTCCTGCATTTGTGACTCAGGTTTGCAGTGCTTGAGTTTTATTATGTCTTTTGCTGCTTTTAGAAGATTTAGAATACTAGCAGTAGCCCAAACACCATTTCTTGCCTATGTCTGGCTAGAAGAGGATGGTGTTTTCTTTGAAAGGTGGGCCTTACTCCAATTCAACTATACTTTTTGTCTTGAGGATTAAGTTGCTGAAATGCCCTTTTGTCAGAGTTCTCTTCCCACTCTGAACTCTAGGGTACAGATGTGGGAACCCACATGAAAGACCCTCTAAGCTTATTTCTACCAGATTAGGTTAAAAACTTCCCCAAGGCACAAATTCTTTCTTGGATGATATGCTGCCACCACCAAGTGAGTTAGCCAAAGATTCAGGAAAAGAACCACTTGAAGTTCCTGTTTCCCCAGAATATTCCCCCAAGTCCCTTCAAGCCCTTTCCTGAGGATGCTGGAGAATAATATACCAACCAAATAGGTAAACATGGTGAGCACAGACCAGACCTTGGGTTTTAAGGACACTAAAAACCAATCAAGTTCTTAAAAACAGAACTTCATTATAAAGAAAAAAGTAAAAGAAGCACCTCTGTAAAATCAGCATGGAAGATAATTTTACAGGGTAGTAAGAGTTAAAATACAGAGGATTCTCCTCTAGGCAAAACTTTAAGGTTACAAAAAAACAGGAATAAACCTCCCTCTTAGCATAAGGAAAATTCACAAGCTAAAACAAAAGATAACCTAACACATTTCCTTGCTATTACTTACAATTTGTAATCTTAGATGCTTATTTCAGATATGGCTTTAGGAGATGTATTTTTATTGCCCTGGTCCCTCTCTGTCCCAGAGAGAACAACAAAGAGAGCACAAAACAAAAACCTTCCTCCACAGATTTGAAAGTATCTTCTCCCCTTATTGGTCCTTTTGGTCAGATGCCAACCAGGTTGTTTGAGCTTCTTAACCTTTACAGGTAAAGGAGGGATTTTATGCTACCCTTAGCTGTATGTTCCTGACACCTTTAATTAAGATTGCACAGTAGGATCATTAAGAAATGTAAACTAGAGCAGAATGTGATTTCTGACTTGCTGAGATACTAATACCCTCAGGACATGTCTTCACTGGCAACATTAAAGCACTGCCACAGCAGTGTTTTAACACAGCTTGTGTAGTCGCGGCAGAGTGCTGGGAGAGAGCTCTCCCAGTGCTCTAAAAACCCCACCTCCATGAGGGGAGTAGTTCCCAGCACTGGAAGCGTGGCTTCCAGTGCTGATGCACTATCTACACTGGCGCTTTACAGCACTGAAACTTGCAGCGCTCAGGGCAGTTTTTCACACCCCTGAGTGAGAAAGTTTCAACACTGTAAAGTGCCAGTGTTGACAAGCCCAAAGAAGTGCACTGTCTTCCGATAAGTTTCCAGATAGCATTTAAGGGGCTGCTCTTAATCCAAATCCCTGAAAGGTTTGATATTGGTTACCCGAGGTACCACCTGATTCCTCATAACACAACTGAGATCAGAGGGCATGCTGCAAAGCTCATCTTTTAACACAGGCATTCTAAGAGATTGGGAGGGTTTTGGAGGGTTGAGACTGAAGGATAATTAAATGGGGTTTTGTCTGAATGGAGAATCTTGGGTTTTCTTTTGTGAGAAAGTATATATATATATAGGTATTTGTGCAACTGGAGATGTTCCTTCAAATTTCACACCAGTAAACTTTAGTGGGTTTTTTAATGATTTGTTGAAAAATTGGAGCTTATCTAAGGTGTGGATAGGCATAAGACAAACAGAAAAATTAAATAATAATAAGCCGTCAAATTGTTCCTGCACTTTGTTTCCCCACCCCCACGCTTCAGTCAAACAGAGAACTGCCATGACAGCAATTAATGGAGTGTCTCTGAGTCTCAATGTAGCAGAAGGGAGATCACTCATCAGAGTTGTCAACCCTAGGGGAGAATGAAAAATAAAGACAATTGTCTTAAACTGTTGTGGCAAATATTTCTGAATCAATGATTGCGACTGGCAAGAATCTGCTATAGGGCATTGTATGGTAGGTTAGCAATATGCAATTTTCTCTGTGAGCCCAAGTTGCAGCTATCTAGTGGAATTATGTATCTTAAAATAGTGGAATTCATTAAAATGCTCTGTTCATCACCATGAAATTGATTCTGGTGAATGGAATGCTAACTCTCTAACTGAACACTTTTTTTTTCATATTTCTCTTAATTGCTAGCACTGTTCATCTGACCCAGAAATTCTGAGTACAGCTATTGCACCTCGGAAATGATGATAATCTTAACGTTTTGTAAACATTTCTTTTAGAATTAATAGCATTCTGATTATAAAGTAGCATTCTATGTAATTTACACCATTGCATCTAGCTAAATATTCAGAAACCATTGCTATTACTTAATCAGAATACCACAGCCGTGGACTGAAGAGTTAATTTTTGCCCGTGAACATTCAGTACAATTCTTCTGTAATTTACTTCCAACAGCCTAGAGTTTCAATCAACCATTCTGTACATACTGCCTGTAGTCAATTATAATGTATATTTTCAGTGTTCTGGCTTTTAACATATAACTCCCATTTAAGACAATAGTTGAGCTGGAAAATTGTCATTGAAATAGCTTTCCATTGGAAAATACCATTTTGATTATGCCAATTTTTTCATGAACTTACTGATTTTGAGAATATCATTTTTAAAAAATTGGAGGGAGACATCTCAAATGTGAAAACATCTTATTTTGAGATGTTTTCAGAAAAAAGTTTCAATTTTTTATTTGGAACAACTATTTGTAAAATGAATTTATTTTGCATACAGTTTTTAATTGTGAAAATCAAACTGTTTCGAATTTATTGAAACAAAATATTTTGATGTTTCTGAAATTATTTGATTTTTTTCACACAAAAAAATGAAATTTTGACTTTGTCCCTATTTGGTCCACATTTAAAAAAAAAATCTCAATCTTTCCTGGGATGTAAAATCCATATTCTTATGATTACTATTGAATAGAACTGATATAGCTAAAATATATCCCTGTGGCTGCACCTCTAAGCTACATCTAATAGCATGTTTACCCTAAATCATGTGTTGTCTACATATGAGATAAGCCTTGATGGCAGAAAGTGCATCTCCTGAGAGTAAATACCTAGTATCCTATAATAGCCTCCCTCTCCTTGTGTTGTAACAGTTCTCACTTTCATTTGCCAAACTTTTCCTTAACCACTTAGGGCGTGTCTGTATTGTAGGATAATGCACACTATGAGGGTGTGATTTCTAGGATATTAATGTGTTGCGTATTAATTGGTCCCTGTAGACCCTGCTGGTGTGTTTGAAATAGTACTGACTGAAAACTCACTAGGGAACATTCTGTGTGCCCCCGCAGGGTCTACATGGACTAATTAATGCGTAACACATTAATACACCCTAGAAATCACACCCTCATAGTGTGCATTATCCCACCATGTAGACAAGCCCTAAGTGGTTAAAGAGAAGTTTGGCAAATGAGAGTGAGAACTGTTACAAACAGCACTATGTTCAAGCACACCAGCAGGGTCTGCATGGACCAATTAATATGCTCTAGAAAATCATACCCACTGTATAGACAAGCCCTTAGTTTACCTAGCCTTCCTATGTCTTTATGTACTCCAACACTCACATTTTTATGGGCAATTATATCAAGCCAACTTAGTCTGCAAGCAGGGTGACCAGATGTCCCAATCTTATAGGGACGGTCCCAATTTTTGGATCTTTTTTTCTTGTATAGGCTTCTATTACCCCCACCCTCTGTCCCAGTTTTTCACACTTGCTGTCTGGTCACCCTATCTGCAAGCTTCTGTGAGCAGAGAACTGGAGAAATTGGGTCAGATCCTCAGGTGTGCAGACCTCTGCATGTTGCATTTGGTAGGAAGTGTGGGCCCACATTCTGCCCCACACAACTCCACACTCAGATCCTGGGGACAATGGGCTTATTCAGGCCTTTGCACAAATAAGAGCAGCTTTTGCACTGGTTGGAACATTGGGAATGTTTGAAATCCAAACTCTACTTAGATCCACATTATGTAAAAGGCTTTTGTAAGTGGGCTGAACCAAAACTTTGTATCTGAATTTTCAAGTGTTTGAAATCTAGACCTAAATTTCATGTCTTCAGATGGTCCCTATGTAATGCCGACACAGCCTGGTCATCAATGGGCGGGTTCGAATCTGGGACCTCTGGAGCTTAGTGCATGAGCCTCGACTGCATGAGTTAAAAGCCGTATGGCTGTTAGCTACAGCTATAGAGCAGACTCATTTTATCTGTAAGTGATCTCAGTGCCACTAGATGGGACAGAACTTCACACCCAGGATATGTGTGGGTTATGCCTACATTATTTTTGAGTGATCTATAAACTCCACACTGTGTACTTTGCAAACTGCTATTTTAGCAAATCAAAACTTATCATCTTATTGTAATTGTTGTTACTAACACTTACATTGCAGTAGTGTCCAGAGTCCTCAGTCAGGATCAGGGTCTGACTGAAGGGTGATTTGAGGAGGGATGCATTCAAATATATGCAATTTTTATATTAATCTGTAATTATTATCAATAGATAATCATTTGCCTCTCAAGCTAGCCATTGTTTATTAGCTGGTTTTCTTATAGGTGTCCAGCTACTGGAAACACAAAATTAATAATAATGCATATTGTGTGGTTGACACACTGACATTTGTTATTTTGTATCATGGTAATTTGATATGTGTATATAAAAGGAATATCCTAAACATACAGGCTTGTGATACAAACCATGGCTGATAGATCCTTGTTGTCCTTTCTTCTGAATGGAGTTTTTTCTTTATGAAGCATGTTTTTCTCATGGTATGTGAATGATTTTCTTTTCATGGCATGTGAAAAAGATGGTTTCACTCTTGAAGTTTTCAACTGCGTAAACAACACACAAATGATGCCCTAGCACAAGGATCGGCAACCATTCAGAAGTGGTGTGCCGAGTGTTTGTTTATTCACTCTAATTTAAGGTTTCATGTGCCAGTAATACATTTTAACATTTTTAGAAGGTCTCTTTCTATAAGTCTATAATATATAACTAAATTATTGTTGTATGTAAAGTAAATAAGGTTTTTAAAATGTTTAAGAAGCTTTATTTAAAATTAGATTAAAATGTAGACCCCCCCCCCAACCGGTAGCCAGGACCCGGACAGTATATGTGCCACTGAAAATCAGCTTGTGTGCCGCCTTAGGCACGCGTGCCATAGGTTGCCTATCCCTTCCCTAGTACATAAGAATGTGAAGCATTTGGGCTTGCAGGCATGCAGGAGGCATCATGGGAATAACATATGTCCTAAAAGTCAACTTGCCATCACTGGGGGCCTGGTGACATGTTTGAGGCTTTGCTGCTGACATTGCATGCTGCTAATGAATGACAGTGCCAAAATGCCAGCACTTACCTTGTCACCACCAGAGTTACAATTAAATCACCCCTTAAAGAACTGACAAGTGAGGAAAGGGGTTTCAGCAAAGGTCATGAGTATCTAGGATTTCTGTTCCCTTTGAGCACTGTTGTAATTTCTGATTTGCCACAAAGAAATAACCTAGCAGTCTTCCCACAGAAATATTAGATTACCGGGGCACCGTTAGTACTGAATTTATAGTATTACAACATATTGCATTGTACCAAAGTTTACGTATCATAACTATTCAGTGTCCTTAACAGTATTTCTCTCCTGTCCCTCAAAATCTCTAAAAAGCTTTAAAAATGCATTTACATTTTTTCTTGAAAAAGAACAAGAAGCTTTTCTGCTAAGAAAGACAGCAATTTATATCTTACCCATGCTCCAGTCTGATGGGATCATACAACAAAGATTTGACTGTGTATCCACTGACAATTGAAGATGGAATGAATATACCTCTTGTGCTGCTATTAGGCTGAGCACAGTCCTGCAGTCTTTACTCTGTCCTTCCTCATGCAAAGTTCCCATTGACAGAGGTCACAGGACTTTGTCCTCTCCATTTAAAGAGAGTGTCCCTTTAAGGATGAGTCCTCATTACACTACAACTTTAGGCCTGGCTCCTGCAAACACTCATGTGCTATACTTCACTTAGATCAGCAGGCCCAGCTTAGTCAGTGAGAGTACTTACAGTGTGTAAAGTTAATGTGCATAAGTCTTCGCAAGACTGGAACCTTATTTTGTATAAGTGGTTCCCTCCCATACAGACTGTATCCAAAAATGCATAAAGTGAAATAATAATTACCACATGAAAGATGAAAAGTAAGTAGTAGAATGGGAGAAAAATAAAGAGCTATTGGGCAAGAAAGAGAAATGTTTTCAGCTGAGATTTGAAGATAGACTTCGTGGAGGGTCAGTGAGGTAGAGAGAGGCCGGAAAGCCGTTTCTCCAGATGGCAGAAGTTGGAGAGTAGAGATCTGTCTCACTAACAATAGTGACATTGTGTGAGACTACAGAGAGGAAGTCAGGGAATGGAGCAGGCAAGGAGAAAGCCTGACTCTGAGGTAGGCAGGAGCAAAGTCCATGGAGAGCTGAATTTGATCATTCAATGAATGAGGAGCCAGAAAGTAAAAGAGAGAGAGAGATCCACACTTGACAAATGCTAGTTAGGTCTCACAGTGCACTTCTGAAAGGATCTTTATTATGGTGATGGAGCCAGTGTAAGAACCTGAACAGAACAGAATGGGAAGTTATGGGGTGGGAGAGTGATGTGGTCACTGTTCTTCACACTTTTATGACAGTGACATTCAGATTATAAAATGAAAAAGTTTTTAAAGTTGAATGAACGTGTCGTTTTTTATTGTTTCCTTTTCTTGATTTTTTTCACTCCAGTTTATTTTCATTAGCCAAATCGTGTCTCTGTCGAGTTTCTAATCATGCCAATTGTCTTGCACTCACACAATGCTGTTGTCACTTGATTTCATTATGCTACAGGATTGATATCTACATAATAAATTTTTGATTTTTTTCCCCCCAAATCATTACAAATGATAGTCTGTTTGTGTTTCTAGTATTTGTTGGGTTGATTCTCCATTTCCAGTGAAGTTACACGGGCATGAAAAAGAAACAGTGCAAATCAGGCCCATCATTACTAAGTATTATCTAGTACTGTGAGTGTCAGTGGCAAAACTTCCATTAATTTCAATGGGAGCAATATCCCACCCTAGGAGTGAAATCCTCATCCCATTGAAGTCTATGGCAAAACTCCCATTGACTTCACTAGGGCCAGATATTCATCTCAAGCATGTACCGGTAAATAAAGTCAAATTCTGCTTGCTTGGCTTACACTGCTAGATAAAGTAGTCCTGTTAGGTCCTGATGTAACTCAGCTGAATACAGTGGATTTCCAGTAGGGATGAATTTGGCCCAAAGTGACTATTCAAGGGTCCTGTTTTGCACACTCTCTCTGTCAGATGCAGTGTTTGCTATAGTGAACAATCCCATGTGACCAAGTGAGCAAGATTTGCCCCACATTTTTACAAATATAGATAGGTCAGTGAATTCATCATGATTTGGAGAGGGGAGGGATATAGATGTGTGCTTGTGTATATATAGTGTGTATGCTACTCTTCTGTATACAAAATTAATAAAGGAACATCTTAATAGAAAATGTAAACTTTGGAACTAAAAGCTGGCTGCAGGTGGGTTGATGATACTGTTTGTTGCTTGAATTTTTCATTGTTGCTACAAATACATATTATTTTCTGTTGTGTTGCACTGAATTTATTTCATTATGTCCTGCAACTGTTAGATGCAGAATGATGCAATCTGTGATGTATGCAAAGACAATAGATCTTCAGAGTTCTGTCTTGGCTTGCTGCTGGATGGGTGCATTAAGGCAAGAGAAGCTTCTTCTGTCTTTAACTTTCAGAGGACTGGCATAAGACAGTATTTGACCTTATCGTTTCAAATGACTCTTTTCAAATATGGCTTTGAGAATCCTATATCCATTTGAATCTTTCAAGCATAAGTGTCTTTAAGACTGTTTCTGGATTCCATGGGTCAGATTCTCCCTTGTGCTAGGTCACTTTGCACAGCACACCCAGCATGTCACCAGACATGGGAGGATCACTGCAGTGTAGCAAGATCCTTTGTGGCATAGAGCTGCATAATAGTTCTTATATCGCCACTGCCTGCATTTGGCATAGGGAACATGGCATGGGTGGGGAGAGGGATACGGCTAGGTATTCTCTACATTCTGGTCATTCCCAGGAATTTTAGCAGGCCATTGGGGCTGATGGCAGCCAGTGCAAGTCAAAGCTGGCCTAGAATCATGAGGAGCACAAAGGTGTCTCAAAAGCGCATTTTCAACTGCCTCCTGAGTTGCACTTCGTGCATCTCGACAGCAGGGCCGGTTCAAGGAAGTTTCGCGCCCTAGGCAAAACTTCCACCTTGTGCCACCCCCGCCCCCCACTCGAGAAACCTGCCACTCCCCTACCCGGGGAGCCCCCTCCCCACAGCAGCTTGTGGCACTGATTGGAGGAGACTTAGAGCGGGGGCTGTGTGCTCAGCGGAGGAGGAAGAGTGGAGGTGATCAGGGGCAGGGAGCAGTTCCCCTATGCACCCCCCCCCGTTACTGCGGGCGGCCCTCCCCACCCCACCCCCCAGCTCACCTTCACTCCACCTCCTCTCCTGAGTGGGCTTTTAGGCGCCCCCAACTACTAGGTGCCATAGGCGGCTGCCTAGTTTCCCTAAATGGTTGCACCAGCCCTGCTCCACAGCCAAGGATCAGGACCAGAGAACTAGATCCTCAAAAGTATGTAGGCAACTGACTCCCATTGCTTTCAGTGAGAGTTAGGCACCTAAATACCTTTGATGATCTGGGCCATGGTATCTAAAGCAGACTTATTAAAGCATAATGCATATTAACACCAGAAATGGTGCAGCTGTTAATATCCATTTTATCATACATAAAATCAAGCAGCAACTCTGTCTTCACCTTCCCGCCGCTCAGATTAACCAATTTATAATATACTGTCAGATTTTCTAGGCCACCCCCATAGCGAACTAGAACTTTGCTCCGGAGCATAATTTATTTCTGAAATCTAGTATGTCTAAAAAGTGATGCACATCTCCAAATGTGAGTACCCTTAATTTTAAAATCTTACTTATTAATTTGCAATAATGAGATGTAATGAATATTTATAGAAGATTTTATCTATACCTATTAATTTGCCATGATATGCTACTGATATCCCTGCACTTTGAATTAATAACATGAGAGGGAACTAAATGAAAAGCTGATAAAAATCCTATTCACCATGTGAGACTTGAATACTCTGTTAAAAAGGGTAATATGTTCTGTACAAATGGAAGTTTACTATATAATTCACTGACAGCATCACAAGGAACTAAGTGATTTTGTATGCACATACATTTTATTGCTGATATGGATCATCATTATTGACTTTTACTTTAAGCCAAAAAAATTTCTCTCTCCTCACTTACTGGAAACCAAACGTCCTCACCTTTCTTGGTAATTGTGAGTCCTCCAAGAAATCTTTCACTTGGATTACAGATCAGAGGAAACTGACTGCAACTCATCTATGTTTTCAATGAAGGGTTTGAGAGATGGCTTTGCTCTCAGTTACTGAACATTACACTTATGACTGCATAAGACTGTATTTAGTTTGGCAAGTTCCCCCCTTTTTAATTGTAACTTTATGTTTGCTGTTACGGTACATAATTTGTAGGAATAAGAATGTCCCTTTACATTTCAATTTGCCATTTAAATCACAGATCACAGCAACCATGTGGATGTGCTTAGCTCGTTTCAAATAGTGGAATTTAAAGAATCAGCAGAGTGGGTCAGAAAATGGGGGAACAAAAATTTGCAAACATTTTCCAAATATTTTATACTCCTTTTTTTGTCAGCCTCTTCCAACCAGCTCTAAAAACCAGGGATGTCAGAATAACCCTTGTTCTGATACGTTGTTTTCTGTGACTGCACTTTTCACCCTGGAATGATTCCCAGCTATTTCAAGCAACTTCACTAGACTAGAGCCCTACCTACAGTACAAAACTAAGTATGTTTAAACATGGTAATGAAACATGGTGGTGGCCAAATTATTAATGTGGTTTATTCTTGCCTAGATGAACAGAAAGCACATGGTCTTCTAATATAACCATAATGCGTTTTCTTTCCACACGGCAAGACTAAGCCATGTTTGGCCACAGCCGTGTTTTAAATAGGGTAGATTACACTAGTGCTGGAACTAGGAGTGCTGGTGTGCTGCCACACCCCCTGATTTCAAGTAGTAATAAAAAGTAATAACCCAAATAGATGAATTCCATCTTCAGCACCCCTACTATAAAAAATTGTTCCAGCATCACTTGTAGATTATGTAGTGTAGCTTAAGACAGACTTAACCTTGACTATATCAAACAGAGGCCATTGCTTCCTAGCCTGGCATATGTTCCCCCAGCATGCCCAGAGGAATTCTGACTAACTGAAGCAGAATGGGGAAAAGAGATTACCGTTGGGGAGAAACCCCCCTCTCCACACCCAAATATGAGCTCTGGGTAAAAAAGACAGACTAGAGACTTCAGTAAGTTCTTCATATATTAATTTCTTTTTCTGTAGTTTGTAAAAGAAAAGCCTACAAATCACTTTTGCTTCATGGGCAGGTACAATCTCTGGGAATTCTGAAATCCAAAATGTATGTCTTCCAGAAGGTGAGTGGAAAAATAAAAGTTTATGACAGCAAAATGTAAACACTGCCCTTTTTTTGAGCATAAACAAATAAGTTTTTCCATCAAAAACATACTTTTGAAGCTTCAGGTGTGGCTGCATCTGCTCAGGTCAAATGCTGCAAAAACAGCCTGCAATATCAATTTGAAAGCCAAATGGCTGCTCAGTTAGACTGTGTTAATGCCTGTTTTTTTTCCACGATCTGCTAAAACTTTCACGAGAGGTATTTGTTCCCACAGATGTTAGGAGAAAGGCTGTACCCTTTTTCACCTGCAAACATTGATAGTGGGAGATTCGAAAGGGGACTCACTGTGCACTCTTTGTTGTTTGTCTTTCATTATTCTCCAGTTTTCCAAGTTAGTTATCCAGTCAGGGAGAAGAAAAGATAGCACTTGACATAGGCGACCCATCATACAGCATGTATAACAGATGGCAAGCAGTCAACAACTCACAACCTATAGAATGAAAATTACTCCAACTAGGACTGGATTTGTTAAAATCAGGATTGTTTCACGAATGACTCAAGAATGGAAATGAGAGTAAATTTTGTCAGCTACAACTATTCATGGAGACTGTACTACCGGTTCTAGGCTGCATAGATTCATCCAGTATACTCTCCTGTGATGCTGTGGTGCGGCTTCTGGAATGCAGGATGTGCTACAGTTTTTTTTTTAAAACGAGGTACACATCTAATCCCAATGAGCAATAAACTAACATCCCACTGGGGAAAATTCTTCCTCTGACTTTTCTCCCCCCTGTTTCCTTGCCACAAATGCCTACAACTCTAGAAACAGTGTAACTGGTGTCATCCTGCTGTGCAAGGGTAGCAGGATATGCAGACTCCTGCCAAAATGCTGAGGGTGTGAGATTACTTCTGAACCTGAAATTTAGCCATCAGAAATCTGTGTGTGGTAAGCATCTAGCTGCATTTATACTGGGAGAGCCTACTGATGTCCAAACAATTTTCATTTTTTCTTGAATTTTGACCACTTCCTAATTTTGACAAGAAAAGGCAGGAGTCTAAACCTCTTTTTAAAATAATAATAATAATAATTAATAATTAATAATTCCCAGGACTGTCAAGATGTTTTCTTGTTGCTGCTTAGTTTACATCAGCCTCTGTCAAGTGATTGGTATTATTCTTTGTGCTTCCTCAGAGGAAAGGTACTTAAAATAGCTCTTCACTGGTTTAGAAATGAAACAGGCTGAAGTTGTTCTTCATTATACATGTAATTGAGTAGCAGCTAACCTCACATGCCAATTTACCATTTATCCTAGTTTTGTGTTATCAGATGTGGGGCCAACACCCTAGTGAACTAGAACTTAGACCTATAGCATGATTTATTTCTAGCTCTAGCATCCAAAATGTGGCATGTCTTCATGTGTGGCCATCCCTAATGTTTTTTCTGACCTTGGTTTGAAAACTAGAACTGAATGGAGAAAGAAAAATCAACCTGGTTGATTGACTTGTATGAAATACTATTGTGAATCCTGGGCTACTACCTTCCTGCCTCAGCCCCTGAATGAAAACATTCAAGAAAAAGCCATTGCTGAGATGAAGCATATTTACTATACAAAATAATGTCTCTGTAAATAATACTGTAATTATGCTGCTGCTGGTAGAGAGAACTGTAATGGCACAGCTGCAAGAAAGTAATGTAGTTGGACCTAACCTTCTAAATGGACTCTCCTAAACAATGCATTACTCTAGCTGAGAAAAAGCATACAATTGCTTATCTCATATCACCAACACCAAGCCTGTCATACTGATTTCTAGAGCGGCAGAGGGAGGGAAGAAAAAAGGTGGCCTGCCTTTGTGACACCAGACCTTGGTTGCCTGGCAACTTGCTGACCTAACTTGGTATAGATTATTTTGGTGGCCTGACTCGATGCCCCAAAAGTCACCTGAGAATTTTTAAAGAAAAGCTTGGGCAAAGTTGAATTATTAATACAATAAACTAAGTGTTATGCTTCCTGTTTGCTTCTTACATAAGGGCAATTTCTGAGTGAAATTCTCTGCATAAAAGGAAAAAAAGTTCTCTGTGCCAATTAAAAAGAACATAACAGTCTAGAAGATGAGCTGTGCTGTCTTCCTTAATAAAAACTTTACAAATGTCTGTAATTTTCCAATAATGGGCTGAAATTTACATATGTTCCATGGCAATGCATTTAGTATAACTCTTGTCGGGGATGCAAAAGGCTATTTCTCCAATATACTCTCCCAGTGGAGCAGACAATAATAAAATGGTAGATCTAGGCAGGAGATGTTTTGAAGCAGTGTTCCAAATAAAGTTAACAGTGGAGCCTGCCCATTCAATAAATTAATGAAACACCATGGTATGTCTTTACTGTGCTCTAATAATAATAATTGGCGGTGTGGCAGGGTGTTGGCCTCAGGCTTAATATTTTGGGGAAATTTCAATCAAAACTATTTAGATATTTTCAAGAATGAGATTAGAGAAAAATACATTTTGTCCGTGTTTAAAAAAAAATTCTGGTGACCTTTTCTTTGAGAAGCTCAAAGGCCCCCATGCTTTGGAGTAGGGGCTTTAAAATTTGGCTCAGGGTTGGCTTTTGTTTCAGAGATGGGCTTTTTGCTATTCCTGTGAAAATCCACCAACATTCAGCAAAGTTATACACCTTTGAAAAGTTTGCATGTGCTCACTAGAGATTTAGTAGTACTTCACAGCTAAAATCTCAGGATTCTGTCCACACTGAGTATGCTGCATCTTGGACTGTATGGACTTTATTTGAAATTGCTATTCTGGGATGCTGTGGGCTGTTCCAGAACTGGGTGCTGAAACTGAGAGCAGACTGTCTCTCCTGTATTCTTATTGTCCCTCTGCTGATGCCCAGGGTGCATGGAAGAGGAAGCTGCCTGATTCAAATGCCAAGAGGACAAGAACCAGAGCGGGGAATGTATTGGGATTTTGGAGATGGGGGAATAATAGCACTAGAGGCTGGCAGGAGATCGGGGGGGCGAGACAACTGCATTAGGAATTGTGGAGATTGCAGGGTGGAGATTGAGCGAGGAGACTGGCAATGGTTTCACAAGGAGACTGGGAATTAGTGGGACTGGGGAAAGTGGGCATGGGAAGGGACAAGAGATGAAAGATATATGTAATGAGGAGCTCTGAGAGGGGAATTGGGAAGGGCTGAGCCAGGAGAATGGGACTGAGAATGGGGGAAAGACGGGGACTGAAATGAAACCCCTTAGGAGTGAAATCTGGGACTGACTAGGTGAGGAGAATGGGACTGTGATGAGAAGCAAGAAGTAGCGAAAAGCCAGGACAGGGACAGGTTGGAAGGAAAAGGATAGAAATGGTCAACTTTTCGGGGAATGAGCAGAAAATTCTTTGCCCACTGGAACACACTCCCCTTCGGAGCCTGCAATGGAACCCTGTAGTTGTAAGTATCACTATTTCTATGCTTTCAGCAAACATCTGTGCACCCACTGGCCAATTTGTGTGTCATCCTCAGCTAGTACTAGTCCACCTAGAGGATGACAACCTACTATTGCTACTATTAGTTACTCCCTTTGCTCACGTGGCAGAGGTCTGTGCAGTGAATCTAAAGGTTCTACCCTTGCTGATGACCCATGTGGGGGTTGATATTTTACCACCTGATAGAATTTCTGGGGATTAGCTTTTACAAACCAGATAGTTTGATGATCTGCTGAGGCTCAGAAATGAGCTAGGAGTCAGGACTGAGGTAGCTGAATGCCTGCCCATGAGCATGAGCAGAAATCTAGGTACCTAGGGGATTTTCCCAGCAGGAACTGAGGTGCCTACAGGGCTAGAAGAGAAGTGATGGGTTTTTTTATTATTATGATGATGATCTAAACTTTTGAATTTAGGTCCCTAAAGTGTCAGTTAGGGACCTAAATCCCTTGGAGGATCTAAACCTCATTCTGTAAGTAAATACAAGATGCTCTCATTTCTAGATGGCTGCTCAGCTTTAGTCCCGACCCTTTAATGCATTCAGAATTTCCTTAGTAAATGCTGAGAAATAGAATGATATGAGTTGAGGCTACTCTGAAGCAATCAGAAAAGCTGTTTGTGGAATTTTTTTTAATAGCCCTTTATTCTTCTCCCAGCAGGATGAATTTAGTCCTGAGTAACATTAAAAAAAAAATCCTTGTTAACTGCCGGTTTCTCAACAGTTCACTGTGATTTTAACCTGAGCCACATCTACTTAAAAGGCAGACACCAGGAACCTGGGACTGAAAATACAACTGCAAGTTTCAAGATTTTTTTAAGGAAGGTTTCAGAGTGACCACTCTAAAGCACCTAGGATCCTAGCAGCCTGGAGTTCAGAGTATTTATGCATTTTAAATTAACTGAAATTCATTTTTAAAAAATCATTTCAAACAATATAGTTTTTAAAGCAGGGACTCCAATTTTTTTTAAAAAGATTAATTTATTGCGTGTGAAAGGTGCTAGACACTGGCCCTTGAATACCAGGCCAAAGAACAGACAGCTGCAGTAGAAACTCCCACTTACATGCCTTGTCTGTGATTTATAAAGGACCACTGCTAAGAGCAAGAGAATAGATTGATCTTTATTTGGCAGTCTTCAGCCCTTGGGCTCTCTGAGACTGTCTGGAAGTTGTCACCTACTATAGGGAGAATCTTGCAGTGGCACAAAGTGGTCACCTGCCTGTCTCCGCCATGTGTAGGGGACATGTTGGGACTGGGGGTAGGAGGGGGTGGAGAGTGAGTAGTTTGGCGTAGGAACTATTTGATTCTTCCCTTCCCACCATTTCTTCTTAGTTGCACTAAATTTACATTTGACGCAGCTCAGAACTGAGCATTGGAACTAGCCTGAGATCACCAACTCATTTCATATGTGTTCCTGGGCAGCCTTCAGAAAAGTGATATGCAGTTCCTACCAAGATGGGCTTAAGTTAATCAAGAAATTAAAGATTCCTATTCCATTATCAGTTCTCTAAACCCACCTTGTCCCTCACAGTGGGTTTTTAGTAATACCTGCTACTGGATGTTTTCATTCTTGGTCTCTTCGGTATTAAGAAGTACAAATTGTCATCCAAATTTCAGTGACTCTCTAGGAACTGTTTATTTCTTCTCATTTTTCCTGGTCTGTAGTAACCTGGCGTTTGTTTACAAAACAACATTCCTTTTGTTCACAGGTCTTTTTTCAGAAATTAACACTCTACAAAAATAATGAGCTCAGTGAATCTTATTAACACAAGCTGCAGCTGACTGATAAAAAAGTACATAGCTGTCATGTAATCTAATAGTGGTGTCATAATTCAATTACCTATTGATTTTAATTGCCAATACTGTAGTCTAGTTTAATATGAAAAAATTATCTGATACGCTTGTCCTTGGTTTTGCCGTGGTGTACTACATGTAATGCATATTATAGCAGTATTGAATATTAGCCAAGTGCAGACATTATGTAAATGTGTGTATGAGTAGATGCAATACAAATATTTTTGTAATCCATATTTTACCAGCTGTGAGTTGTATTGCTCAAGCTAATTATCTTTGGATGTAAAATGGGGGATAACTGTTGCTTTTCAGTATATTGTACAGTCTACACCTGTTCAAAGCAGGCATGAAACGTTACCATTCTGATTGGTTAGGGTTCTCCACCCACTTTGCACAGGTGTAAATGACAAGGTAAGGCAGTGGGGAATTGGGTGCAAAGAATGGAATGTGAACCTACTTTAAAAATACAGGAATAGATCACCAGATAAACCATGATTCAGTATATTTCTTTGCACTCCCCTACTCCTGAGGATTTGGGTAGGCTAACACAGCCCCTGGCTTAAGTTATTTATAGCAACTCTAATTTATGCCTGATGTTAATCATTCCCCCAGGGCTGTTATAAGTTATGGGCTTATTGGAATACCACAGCCATGCTTCCTCATGCCCCTTATGATGGGGTGGACTAAGAGGGGACATTCATTGGAGCAAGTTACATCCACTCTGGTCCAGCCTGTGCAAGGGAAAATTGCAGCCAATCTGTGCCCCAGAATAGTGAAGAAAAATGTGCTGCAAGCTGAGGATCTCACCTGTAGGATTGCATTTGCAAAAAGTGACTTGAAGAGCCTCCTGTGAGTTGCTTCGACTCCACTGACTCTCAATGGGCCTCACACTCAGTTAAAAATAACTGAATGTGCCCTTATGTTTTGGTATCTATTCATCTCATGCATCAAATATGAAGGGCACTGAGATTTTTGCATTGTCTAGTGAATTAACAGGTGTACACGGCAGATGCACTGACTGAGTCAATGGAGCATGGTTGACTGTCATACCAATTTTTTTCCAACCAAAAAAAAAATTAATCAACTGAAATGGTTTTGGCTTGCTGGTCTGTCTGCACTTATAGCAACAGTTTGAAAGGATCAAGGAATGATGGAGGCAATTCAAAACAAGAGTCTTTGATGATTAGCACAGATAGTTTAGATGTATAGACTAATATACCACAGTGACTTATTAAAAAGAAGAGTCATTTCAGTGAATTACTTCTTAATGGCGAAGTTCACTTCATCTTTCTTTCCAACATAGTCCCAGCCCAGGCACTTTATTTTATTATTAGCAGTGCCAGAAGAAGCAGATGGCCACTTAAGTAAATAACTGTAAATAAGCCAGATTCTATCTAGTTTGGGGATGTTAACATATTTCCCCACCCTCACATGGGCACATACAGCATATATATAACAGTATGTGCCTCCTTAAGGGAAGCAGAAGTGAGGTGGATATCTCCTGGCATGCACTAATTGCCTTTTGCTGAATTTTCTGGCGCATCTATGAGCCAGAATTTTGCTTTATTTTAGTTATATTTTCAGCATCAGAATTATCTTCTGTCACTCCTGTTAGCATTCATTTCCTGAACTCATTTTAGGAAAACAAAAATCTGTCCAATCAAATGTTACTTTTAAAATATTCTGGTTATATGGCCTTAAATTTAACAGGCCTGACTCATCATGGTGTTGGACAGTGGAGTTTAATGGCATTATAACATTGTAAAACTGCAGTGTAAAAGTGGTGAATCAAGCCTGGCATTATCATATAGATAGTGACATCTTTCCCAAAGACAGCTTCCATTTTAGATGCTTATGGCTATATATATATATATATATAAAATCACAAATCCCAGTAAAATAGGGTTCTATAATGTATAATACAATTTAATGTGTACTTGAACTGTATAAGAGATTAGAAATCACATCAGTAGACACTGCTCTATTATATTGTTGGTTCTTTTAAGTGTTAATACAATTTGGAGAGACTGGGATTTTCAAAGGTGCCTTAAGGAGTTAGGGGCTCAACTCCCACTGACTTTCAATAGGATTTGGACTCCTAACCCCATTGGCTGAAATTTACAGAAAAAAAAGAGCCTAAAGACCCAGAATCTGACAGAACTATGGTCAACGTAGGACCAGAAGGTATTAAAGATGGCTTGCTTCAATTAGCGGCAAAGCTTTGGGCCTTATCTTCAAAGCCTTCCAGGTGACTGCTCCAGATAGGTGAGCTTGTCTTCCATGATAGCTAAAATGGAACTGTCAAAATGAAGAATGAAGTTTACATATGTAGGTGTAACGTGCCAGAGCACAATCCAGACCAGTGGGGGCTGTGCCATCCCTGCCCTTCAACCTTGGTGCCTTACAATGCCTTGCTCTTGTAGCTCGAATGTGAGCCGCTCACAAACAGATTTTGAGCAGCAAGCCACACCGAGTGTCTGTGTGTAACTGCAACCTCCCAGCTACTACCCTGGCTCTCATCACCCTTGGTTATACTGCAGGGTGACACACACAAACACCCTACACACACCTATATCCAGCTCTTCTCCCAGAAATGTATGTCCTGTACTGCCCAACCCTCTCCTGGATAGTACAAATACATTAAATCCATTATTCTATTAAGGGAATAATAGAATACTCAGATGCTGCAATTTAAACACATTGAATTAGATAAAATAGTAAAATATGTTTATTAACTATAAAGGTTTCAATGAGGCATAAAAGTCAGAAATGGCTACAAGAAAAAAGATAAAATGCTTACAAGTATCTAGTATCTAGCTGTGAAGTTTGGAATGTATGTTCATAACATCATACAGGAGAATCTATAACTCCATATACAGTGTTGCCACACATTTTATCAGGTCAATACTGACCAGCAAATTATGAGTTTTCAAATAATACCTTACAAAGCATATGCTGTACAAAGATCATTTCAATAGTGTGTAGGGTGTCACAGCAAGAGACAGAGCTTTCACAGAAACTTTTCATGTATTCAGTGCTCATTACCAGATGAGACCAGTGTGGCCACATAGCTGTACAACTGGAGATGATAATGAAAACCTCACTATTTCACCCACGCTTTCCTTCATTAACACCAAAACCCAATTCATAAATAAATTACTCAGAAACTGGCAGGATGAGAGTTAGAAAAATACATCTCTATTAGGGTGAGTTGAAATTTTCTGAATTTCAATTTTTCACTATTTTTATCTGCATTTTGAATTTCAGTGAAAAAAGATTAGGAAAAACATCAAAAAAATAATTTTCATTCCCAGCTCTGTGTGGCTGAGATTTTCAAAGTTGACCTAATGGGTCTGGGACCCCAATTACCATTAATTTTACTCCTTGGAAGATCTACCTTATGTCTATGTAGAGTTCCTAGTTTTCTGAGTTGCCCAGTTACCAAAGTCATGGGAACACGCTAAGAACCTAGAGAGACAGACAAATCAATCACTCTCTGAAGCTCATTCCCTACCATTAGAGCCCAGACTTCTTTTCCTGCCCTAGTCCGTTGTGCAACCAGACAGTGGTTCACTACTTTTGAGAATGACCATGTCAAGGTTTAGCGAGCCTGACCTCTTCTTCCAAAAGTGGATATTGTGTGTTACATCCTATCAGCTCTCAGTTTCTGCCACTAGAGCAAGCAGGCGTATAAAACTGAATGCTGATGGCAACAGTAGTAGCTACTGGCAGAGTCAACCAACTTTCTTCACTTATATTCTACTGCACTATGGGCATGTTATTCCAAAATGCATTGAGAGAACATAGAATTGTTCAGTGTGTGCTATCTTGCATGAATGTGTCATACATGTTTGGAAAACAAAAAGTTGGTTGGATTTGGTTTCACTAATTCAATGCAGATTGTCTGTGTAATTTGAGTGTTTATTTTCAAAAGAAACTGTGTGGAAAAAGTGTGTGTGTGTGCAATTCTCAGGAGAGTCTGATTGCAAAAAGCAGGATTGGAGCTGATTAGCCTTTTTACCCTGCCTGTTTTCACACACTGCCGTATGAACACTTTTGTGCATTTCCCCGAGCAGATTCTGGAGGATGTTGACACAGAAAATAAAACTCAGTTTCATTTCCATTTGTAGCCTGTGGTTGCAATTAGCAGAGGTGCTTGAGCTGGAATTTCTTGGCTCTAAATGGGAGAGCAGCTAACAGAGCAATCTCTGACAGATCAGTAACTTTGGAACTTGTTCCCTCATTTTTACCTGCCAGAGCCTAGATTTGCTAATCTTCTGGGCATAATGCAAAACACATCTTTTTTCCCTAGGCTTTTGTGGAGGGTTGCAGAAGGTGGAGTATATTATATTTTCATTATTGCGGTTTTTTGTGGTTTTGTTTGTTTGTTTTTTACAACTCTTTATACACACACACACACTACATATATGTTAAAGAACATTATTAAGATTTCAAAACTGAGCATTCCAAAGCTAGGAAATGCCAGTATTAAGAATGCCTGTGCAACCTTAATTTGGCCCTCTTGTACATACAAATTATGATAGTATCCCCTACTGTCTCTTCCCTGCCCCACTTGCTCCCAGCCCTGCATTCAATCTCCCCCCATTCCCTTCCTGCTTCCCACTATCATTACCCAGCTAGTCCCAATCCCCCCTTGCCCCAACATCCTGTCCCAGTTTAATTCCCACTGTGAGCCTTCAGTCCCCATCTCCCCCATGTTCTCTGTCCCGATCTAATTCCCCTGCATTCCACCACACACACCTGATCCAGTTCCTGTCTCCTCTGCTTTCAAATCAGGTGGCTTCCTACCTCCATGTTTCCAATGCCCAGAAGGAGCTCACTGAGAGCACAGGAGAAACAGGCTCCCTGCTCTCAGTTCCTGTGCACAGCCCCAGCATCACATGGCCTGTAGCAGCCCAGAATTGTACTTTCTGTGATGGTCCGACTCAGCCTCAGGTTGGAGCACACCCAGCATGGATGGAGTCTTCAGGGAATTTAGCTGCGAAGCTCTACCAAGTCTGTTTCCAAAAGGGTTATTACTTGGTCAAATAGGAAAAGCATAAGGCAAATTCCTGATACAAAGTCAACCCCACTGCTAAATTTCAAGTGCCTGCTCCAAAGCATGGGGGTACTAGAGCATCTCAAAGAAAAGGTCACTAGAATTTTTTTAGCATGAGCGAAACAATGCATTTTCCCCTAACCTTGTTAATCAGAAATAACTGAAGGATGTGGAAAAATTGGACAGAGTCCAGCAGAGGGCAACAAAAATGATTAGAGGGCTGGAGCACATGACTCATGAGGAGAGGCTGAGGGAACTGGGATTGTTTAGTCTGCAGAAGAGAAGAATGAGGGGGGATTTGACAACTGCTTTCAACTACCTGAAAGGGGGTTCTAAAGAGGATGGATCTATACTGTTTTCAGTGGTACCAGATGACAAAACAAGGAGTAACGGTCTCAAGTTGCAGTGGGGGAAGTTTAGGTTGGATATTAGGAAAAACTTTTTCACTAGGAGGGTGGTGAAAGGGTTGCCTAGGGAGATGGTGGAATCTCCTTTCTTAGAGGTTTTTAAGGTCAGGCTTGACAAAGCCCTGTCTGGGATGATTTAGTTTAGGATTGGTCCTGCTTTGAGCAGGGCGTTGGACTAGATGACCTCTTGAGGTCCCTTCCAACCCTGATAGTCTATGATTGTATGATTCTATGAAACATTTTGCTGAATTTTTCAAAAAAAAAAATAGATATTCAGCCTGAGGCATAGAGCCTTAATGTAAAATTTCAGACCAAATGGTTAACATTTGGCAAAGTTATAAGCTACTGAAAACAGGGTCTTCTAAAGTGCTACCTTCATAATATGCAATGCTAAAAGCTCTCGCTGTAACATCTAGATAAGATAAACAGTCCTTTACTTTGTAGGTTAGATTTATTACATATTTTTATTTTGGAGAATAAGGACCCAGATCATTGGATGGGCACCTATGTAGGTTTTTATAAATCTATGGCCCTCTCTACACTGGCAAGTTTCTGTGCACTGAAGACACTTTCTGCGCTGTTACTCCCGAAGTGTACACACTGCCAAGCCACTTAGTGCGCAGGAACTGCACAGTTGTAGCGCTTTAAAAAACCCATCCCAACGAGAGGCATACAACTTTCTGCACCAGGGCTACAGAGCTGTGGTGCCAATGTAGACACCGTGGTGATTACAGTGCTGCGATTGGCCTCCAGGAGGTGTCCCACAATGCCTGTCTCACCTCTCTGGTCAACGGTTTGAACTCTACTGCCCTGCCCTTAGGTGACCAACTGTCATCCCCACACCGGAAATTCCTTTGGAAATTTGAAAGTCCCTTTCCTGTTTGCTTGGTGATGTGTGCAGTGGTCTCAGTGCATCTTTCCAGGTTGCCATGTCTGCTCCACGCACCAAGTCATCCCTCAGTTGGAGCAATGCGGAGCTGCTGGACCTCATCCACATTTGGGGAGAGGAGGCTGTCCAGTCCCAGCTGTGCTTCAGCCATGTGAATTATGACATCTACAGACAGATGGATGACAGAAATGGGCCACGGCCAGGGCATATTGCAGTGCAGGGTCAAAGTGAAGGAGCTGAGGAATGCCTACCACAAGTTGCAGGAGGCAAACTGCCGCTCCGGTGTTGTTCCCATGAGCTGCCAGTTCTACAAAGACCTAGACGCAATACTCGGTGGCAACCCCACCTCCACTGCAAAGACCACTGTGTATGCTTCAGTGGCTCACGTGCCAGGCGAGAGTGGACTGAGCCAGGAGGAGGAAATCTTGGACGAGTAGGGGGAGGGGGAAGGGGACGCAGAAACAGAGGATGACTAGGAGGCCAGAGATGTATGCAGCCGTGAGCACCTTTCTACTCCAGAGAAGGTTAGCCAGTCACAGCAGTCGGATCGTGATGAAGCACAAACTGGAGAGGAGGCCCCTGGTAAGTGGATTTGATTTTGGGACTCGCAGAAGCAAGTTGTTGGGGGCAGGAAGGTTGCAGAAAGCAGGCTTGTCTCCCACCACATGGCCTAATCTGAGCAGTGGAACAGGCTTTTGATTTACTCCCTCATTTCACGGGAATCTCCCTCAGATCTCCAGGAAACTCTCGTGGAGATACTGGGCAATCTGTTGCTGCAAGTTCTTTGGCAGAGTTCCTTTGTTTTGTGCCACATTAGTGGTAACTTTCCCATGCCACTGTGCTGTCACGGGGGCGGGGGACCATTGCTGCACACAGGCCAGCTGCATAGGGGCCAAGGCGGAAGCCACAGGCTTGGAGAATACTCTATCTTAATTCCCTGCTCATTCTCAGCAGCGAGATCTTCCATAATGATCACCTCCTGTGGAAAGTGTGGGGACAGGAATGATTATCAGGGCCCGACCCTACTGTGCTCGCTGTCCCCAAGAGCCATGTGCCCAGTGTAGAGTAGGGTCTGGGGAGAGTGATTTACCCTGCCCCTGCAGCTAGTCACCATTGTGGGTGTGATGGATTGGATCTCAAAAATCCCCTTGGGGCTACCAGCTGATGTGCCAAGACGACTTCTGCCCCTGCTTTCCCTGCCAGCTTGGGACTTCAGCACCCTGTCTTGTTGAGCTAGACATGCCAGTCTGCTCCAACACAGACCCAGGGTCTGAACCACGTGCCCCCAAGCTGCAAACTTAACTGAAAGCAACTTAAGAAGTGTTCCTGTCTTCAACACTCGGATGCCCAACTCCCAATGGGGTCCAAACCCCAAATAAATCAGTTTTACCCTGTATAAAGCTTATATTGGGTAAACTCACAAATTGTTCACCCTCTATAACACTGATAGAGAGATATGCACAGCTGTTCCCTCCCCTCCGGGTATTAATACATACTTTGGGTTAATTAATAAGTAAAAAGTGATTTTATTAAATACAGAAAGTAGAATTTAAGTGGTTCCAAGTAATAGCAGACAGAACAAAGTGAATTACCAAGCAAAATAAAATAAAACACACAAGCCTAGGCCTAATCCGGTAAGAAAACTGAATACAGATAAAATGTCACCCTCAGAGATGTTTAAATAAGCTTCTATCACAGACTGGACACCTTCCTAGTCTGGACACAATCCTTTCCCCTGGTACAGCCCTTGTTCCAGCTCAGGTGGTAGCTAGGGGATTTCTCATGATTGCCCTCCCCTTTGTTCTGTTCAACCCCCTTATATGGCTTTGGCACAAGTCGGGAATCTTTTGTCTCTCTGGGTTCCCACTCCCACTTCTAAATGGAAAAGCACCAAGTTTAAGATGGATTTCAGTTCCAGGTGACATGGTCACATGTCCTGTGAGACCCCCAAGCCTTCATTCCTCCCAATCTGACTCACAGGAAGGTCTGCCTGCAAACAGAGAGTGGACCGAGCCATCAAGATTCCAAAGCACCATTAATGGCCCACACTTTGCATAATTACAATAGGCCCTCAGAGTTATATTTCATATTTCTAGTTTCAGCTACAAGATTGATACATTTATACAAATAGGATGACCACACTCAGTAAATTCATAGACTCTAGGACTGGAAGGGACCTCGAGAGGTCATCGAGTCCAGTCCCCTGCCCTCATGGCAGGAGCAAATACTGTCTAGTAGATTATAAGCTTTGTAATGATACTTTACAAGAGCACTTTTGCATGAAGCATATTTTAGTTACATTATATTCACACTCATCAGCATACTTTCATAAAATCATATAGAGTGCAACGTCACAGTGGGGGGTCTTGTGGCTCATGTGTCAGCCAGTTAGTGACAGGTGTGTGAGTACTGGGTGTGTTTTAAAGCACTGAATCAGTGTTATCTGTGTTGCAAACAATACTGCTTCTGTAAAATGCAGAGATGACCATTGGAGCCCAACCTCACTCTTCGTTATCAGCAGCTGAACAGTTGTGCAGAATTAGAAAGTGGCCAAGAAGAACGAAGAGGACTTTCTGTGTGATGTTATGATGCACTCCGCCACCAAGAACCAGAAATTGAGGGAGTGGCGGGACAGTGAGACGAGGGACTGAAAGGAGAACGCGGCATGCCAGAATGAAGCCACAGAGTGGCTCTTAGAGGTTATGGAGCGGCAAGCAGACACACTCCAGGCGATACTAGCTCCGCACCTGCCCTTCCCTGCAGCTGCTGTCACAAAAATTTCCAATATGCCCCCCAGATACCACTAACACACTCTTTTATCAAGCTCCTGGCTCCCCTCTCTTCCTGTTTCATTCCATTCCTCCCCCCTCACAGTCCAACACTGTGGACTCGACTATCCGTTGCACTCAAAACCCATCCCTCTGCAGTTTGGCCTTGCTGAAGGACAGTACTTGCTGCATTGTACTCCAGTGGAGAAGGCTGGATATGATCCCTGGACAGACACAAATCTTTAGCCATCGCAGGACCCCTCCTCCTACTGGGACCTTCCCTTCCCCCATCCCCATCCCTCCTGATGTGTTGTGGGTTTTTTTGTTTTTGTTTTTATTTGACTCTCCTCCAGTTGTTTTTTTAATAAAAGAATTGTGTTGGTTTGAAAGCAATCTTTATTCTATTAATTGAAGCAAAAAGAGTCTTGCAAAGCAACATACAATTATGTTAAACCCACATATTACGTCATCTGCACCAATCACCATCTAGCATTACAAGCACTGCACTCCCGAGCATAGCAACAAATATTAGTGACTTTCAGCTTCAAATTGCTGCCTCAAGGCATCCCTGATCCTTATGGCCCCTCATCACACCCCTCTAATAGCCCTGGCCTCTGGCTGTTCAAACTCAGCCTCCAGGCGCTGAGCCTCTGTGGTCCAGCCCTGTGTGAAGCTTTCACCTTTCCCTTCATAAATATTATGGCGTGTACAACATGCAGCTATAAGCATAGGAATATTGTCATCGGCCAGGTCCAGCTTCCCATAGAGGCAGCACTAGTGGTCTTTTAAACAGCCAAAAGCACACTAACAGTCATTCTGAACTTGCTCAGCCTGTTGTTGAACCGCTTCTTGCTGCTGTCAATTTCCCTCAGGTATGGATTCATAAGCCACAGCATTAAGGGGTAAGTGGAGTCTCCCAGGATCATAATGGGCATTTCGACTTCCCCTATGGTTATCTTCTGGTCCAGGAGGAAAGTCCCTTCTTGCAGCTTCCTTAACAGGCCAGTGTTCCTAAAGATGTGTGCGTCATGCACCTTTCCGGACCAACCTGTGTTAATGTCTGTGAAACACCCACGGTGATCCACAAGTGCTTAGAGAACCATTGACAAATACCCCTTGTGATTAATGAACTCGGTGGCTGGGTGGTCTGGTGCCAGAATTGGAATGTGTGTGCCATCTATCACCCCTCCGCAGTTACGGAAGCTCATTTGTGCAAAGCCATCCACAATGTCACGCATGTTGCCCAGAGTCACAGTCTTTCGGTGCAGGATACGGTAAATAGTCCTGCACACTTCCATCAACACGAGTCCAATAGTCAATTTTTTCCCACTCAGAGCCAGTTAACGATCTATCGGTAGCAGTTTGGAGTATCCGGCTTCCACAGTGCAATCACCATGTGCTTCTCCAATGATAGGGCAGCTCTCATTCTCATGTCCTTGTGCCGCAGGGCTGGATGAGCTCACCACACAGTCCAATGAACGTGGCTTTCCTCATCCAAAAGTTCTGCAGCCACTGCTTGTCATCCCAGACATGCATGACGATGTGATCCCACCACTCAGTGCTTGTTTCCTGAGCCCAAAAGCAGCGTTCCAGTGTGGTCAGCACCT
This sequence comes from Chelonoidis abingdonii, assembly GCF_003597395.2. NCBI lineage: Eukaryota > Metazoa > Chordata > Testudines > Testudinidae > Chelonoidis > Chelonoidis abingdonii. The sequence continues at coordinate 35,837,847 of NC_133771.1, read as the reverse complement.
CCGTGAATGCAGCAAGCAATCTCATGTCATAGCTAGTATGCGTGCTGAGATCAATGTTGCACTCCTCTTGCCTTTGTAGCTTAAAGAATAACTCCACTGCCACTCGTGATGTGTTGGTCAGAGCAAGCAGCATAATGGTCAACAGTTTGAGATCCATTCCTGCAGCCCGTAGAGGCAGGGCGCACAGTACACAAGCCATTGAAAGATGGTGCCAAATGCAGACGGAAGCATAGAGATTGCTGGGATGAGAAGAGACAGGACCCAGGATACTCCCCAATCCCCTCTGCCTTCCCACATGTCTTAGCCGCAAAAAAGAAAGAGGTGCTCTGTGGGATAGTTGCCCGGAGTGCATCACTTTGAATACCACTGCAAGTGCCGCAAGTTTGAACACGCTACTGCACAGGCAGCTGTCAATGTGAACACACAACAGCAGTTTCTCTTCAGCACTCTCTGAGCACCGCTCTAACTGCCAGCACTGTAACATTGCTAGTGTAGATGTGCCATAAATAAATGAAAGCAATAGGTTACGCAGCTATCTTTGCACTGCTCTGGCAACGTTAAGGTGCCTTAAAGTAGGTGTTACATAATTTATGTCCACTTTAATGCTCTTTAACACTGTTAGAGTGGTGTAAAGAGACTTCTTAGCGTAGATGTGCATTGGGCCAATAGAGTGAACCAAAGTGAACCACCAGTGGAAATGAGTGGGATATTCTAATTTAGTAACATTTGCACTCCTTTTGCACAGGTGTGAATATGAAAGTTCAAGGCAGTGAAGCATCAGGCCCATTAACTAGAAGATGTGCAGGCATTTAATACCAGTGAAGAAGTGGAATCACAAGTGCCAGCACAAAACCAGTAGGCAGAAAGAGGGCCTGATTTTGATTTATTCTAAAGCCCTTGTAGATTGCCCTGGCAGTGAAAAGGAGCTTTAAAAGTGGATGGAATGTAATTTACTCCCACTTTATGGCCCCATGGCACCTAATTGCTTCAGCTTTCATCAACACAAATACAAGTGCAGTGCAATCGCAAACAGAAGATATAGAAGGATGTGCATTTTTAAAGGGAAATGATTTTATATTCCTGCAACATGTTAAGGGACAAAAAATGAAACTTTGACTCAGTGACAATTTGGGTGTCTAAAATTGATAGCTCGGTACAAACTGGCAACTGTAAATTGCTTGCTGCCTCTCTTGTGCATCAGCTCATTTTTAGCATGATATTCATTTAGGCATACAAGGTATGCTGCCTGGAAGTACCTAACTGTTTTTTGCATAACTTTTCACACTGAAATAACCATGCAAATACTGTTTCTCAAGTACATAGCTTAATGGTAATGTTTTGAAAACACCTCATACTTTTGGACTTCTGAGACTTTCCTTCTCTCTTGGTTTTATACTAGACTGGTTTGGTTTTTTTCAAAACTTCTGACAAGGGCCTGAGATATTTTAGTGGAGTCACTTAAAAGTGATGCATATACATAATTTAATCTAAAACTGCACAGCTGAACTGTACTAGCAAATAGTTTGCAAGTTAGCATGTGGGCCAGACTGTGCCAGCCTTACTCACATTGAGTTAGTACCATTAAGCGTCGTCGCATTGACATCAGTGGGCCCGTACGTCGAGTAACTTACTGGTGACTGTGTGTAAAGTTATCAGATTCTGAACTTTTGTAATTCAGCTTTCTAAACATTTTATTATAACCTTTGTGCTTGGGATAATATTCAGAAAGGAATATTTAACTATATTAAAAAATATGCAGAAAAAAACCAAGAATCTGAAACATCAGCCAGCTACTTTCTTCATATTTCCTTGTTGCCTGAAGTTTCAGATTATAATCCCCATGCTACTAGTGGCACTTTCTCAGTCAGAAATGTAAACCTAACCAGACTTATGTTCTTGTTTTGTTGGTGGACATCCTAATCATATCATTGAATTTTGTAGAGTCATTGGCCTCCATATAGCCCGTTAAATTCCAAAAGATAATCTAGTAATGAGGGACCAGGGACATAGGCCTGATTTGTCATAAACCTTTAACATTCTATAGTGATTTTTACCAGTGAAAAATTTAGTGTTTCACATCTATGACTCACTCTTTGATTTGATAGCATCTCACTTTTACTTTGCACTGGTGTAAGTGACCACACAAGGTGCAGGACAACAGTGACTCAGGCCCAGAATCCCCTCTTGTGTCAAGCTCTTCTTAATGCGGATGGAGAAGTGTGCTGTGTGCAATCTTTCTGCCCTACAGCACCTCTACCTCACCTGGGGATTCCTCTACAATGTGGGAAATCCCTGACATCCTGCTTCAGCTAGCTTTTCACCTGCTTTGTGCTGGTGGAATGGGGCAAAACAGACATACAGAACAAAGGGGTCGGAGAACAAGATCTGACCTTGCTAGTCTATATAAATTCACACATTTAGTGACCTTTCACTGTTGCTGGGTGCTGCAAAATATAACCAGAATGGTAAAGCTTCAGTCAATATGGTAATCCTGATGAAATATGGACTTCATCATCCAATGATGCCTGCCCTAGGAGCTTTGGGGAATTATAGCCTTTCATCCACAGAAGGAGCGAGTTTTATGCAGAGTATAGTGGAATTTAGATTTCCCATTTATAAACTTGGTTTCTGATATGAGTACCATTTCAAAGATTTCAATGGTGTTTAAAGTAAGTTTTAGTTAGCCAGCTGGAGTAGATATTTCCACCTTTCTATAGATATCTATACTTGAAGAATTTTAGTCCTGGCAAACTCATGTTATAAAAATTACTCTTTTATAAATCATAATAACATACAATATCTTACCGGAAAAGTAGAGACAGCAAGGGCAAATTTATTACTTTCTGTGAACCATCTGAATGTTGCTGGCATCCAGGACATTCTGCAGTGCAGCTGCACGCTGTACTCCATTACTGAACAGATTTGTATCTTTTAAGTGCCTAAACCAGTAAAGAAGTTTTATGTGAAGTTTAATAGGATCAGTATTAGCAGCATTAACATTGATACTTAAATTCAAGAACTGATCCTACCCTAAGCCTTTGGAGTCCTGAAGACAATACTTATTAAAGCAACATAAGTATCCTCTTCAGTGCCATTCAAAATATATACGAATACTCATCAATTTCAGTGTCAGGAGACTTTCTGTAAAGATCAACAGTAATTCTGGCTCTAGATCTGTCTAGAAGTTTATGAACATAGAATATCAAAATGTGAGGTATACAGAAACTGAAGTTAGTTGACTAGTATTTACTGAATATAAAATGTAATAAAATCTGGTTTGGCTTTCCAATGCATTCACAAACCAGTCCTGTACAATGGGGACTTTTTTCTGTAATGCAACGTAAAATGTGAAGAAATAACAGTATGAGAATTATTTGCAAAGTGTTCCATGGTATTTGCTATTTGAATGTCCAACTTGGTCACTCAATACACTAGTGGGTCAAATGCATCTATTCAGCTATTCCACTGAGTCAAGCAGATTGGTTGCAAATAATAAAGGACTTGACTGTGGTGGAATTGAGCTGAGATCCTCATATTAGCAAAAGGCTGGGCTCACTGGTAGACCCTGGCTGCTTTGTGTCATTCAGGTGATGCAAGGCAACCATAAACCCCCCTTAATCACCCAGCTATGCCAGGTTTCTGGCTGCTTCTCAGTGTTAGAGGGATACAAAGTAGCTGGAGACTATTGGTGAACCTGGTTGAAAATATTCACAATTATTGTTTAAAGTATTTAACCTCTAAATACTATATACTTTTTAACTGTAAAAACCTATAATTTATCCAGAACACAAATATACATGTGGACTTACCTTCTTTAATAATCCTGAAAGTACCAGTAGTTATTTTACCTGCTAATGATATGAGACCTAAACCAGTGGTTCCCAACTTTTTCAGACCACTGTACCCCTTTCAGGAGTCTGATTTGTCTTGCATATCCCATGTTACACCTCACTTAAAAACTACTTGCTTACAAAATCAGACATAAAAATACAGAAGTGTCACAGCCCACTCTTACTGAAAAATGGCTTACTTCCTCATTTTTATCAATTGAAATATAACTACTGTACTTACATTTAAGTGTATGCTATACAGAGCAGTATAAACTAGCCATTGTCTGTATGAAATTTTAATTTGTACTGAATATGCTAATGCTTTTTATGTACCCTGTTGGAAAACTAGGCAAATATCTAGATGAGTTGATGTACCCCCTCTGCATAGTCCCAAGGGTACACATACCCCTGGTTGAGAACCACTGACCTAAATTAAGGCATTGGGTGGTTAAGGCTGTATTCAGAAAGAAACTTAGGTGTGGTGATGCTGAGCAGGGCCGTCCTTACCCATACGCAAACTGCACAGCTGCGTAGGGCACCAGGAAATTTGGGACGCAAAATTGCCCCAAATTTCCTGGTGCCCTACACAGCTGCGTGCTACTCCAGTGGCCAGCCTGATTCCCTGGCTGGCTGAGTCGGCCAGGAAAGCTGCCCCCGCCCCTCCTCCACCCCTTCCTCAAAGCCTCTGCACCTGCTCCACCACCGCCCTGCCTCTTCTCACCCCTGCTCCACCCTAGCCCTGCCCCCACTCCACCCCTTCCCCTGAGCTATGTCCCGAGGACTGCACTCACCTTGTACCCTGCACTCACTGGGCAGCAGGAAGTGGAGTGACCCGACCCCAGCCCGCTCCATGCTGCCGGTGAATGCTGGGGAGTGGTTCCCCCCTGCCCCCCAAGACTGGGAGCCAGGGGAGCAGAGCAGCGCGGGTTGGAGCCATTTCCTGCTGCCCCATGAGTGTGGGGATAGGCCTGTCCTGCAGTCATCAGGCAGCAGGAAGTGAAGCGACCCAGCCCCAACCCACTTCGCTTCACTGGCTCATGCTGGGGGGCAGTTTCCTGCCTGCCCCTCAAGCTTTCTCCTACTCCCCCGTCCCCGTCCCCCCCCCGCAGAGGCCTCGGGTGTAGGGCACCAAAATATCCAGGGACGGCCCTGATGGTGAGCATCACTACACCTAACTGTTAGGGGGCTAGAAAATTAGTGGGATTCACAAAGCCTGGGTGCCTAGGCTCCCTATCCAATGAATGGGGTTCATAAAAACGGTGCCCTGCCTAAGTTACCCTTCTCTTTGGCATCTCCTGTTGGCTATGTCCTAAGCCCCACCCCTCTCTAGCTACTAGGAGCTGAAGTCCAGGCTGCACAGAGGTGCCTCCCTCTTCCTGGAATTATCAGTTACAAACCCTCTGGCATTAGGCACTTGTGCTGTTTTTGCAAGACAATGGGGAGGGTGAGATGGAGGAGGAGGATGACTTTCCTCATAACTTTTAACCCACTCTGGATAAGATTCTGAGCTGGGATGTGGGAGACGCCTGATTCAAGTCTCCTGTCCACTTATGGGGGAGAAAGGATTTGTCATGGGCAGGGCTGCTGATAGTGGGTTCAGGCCCTAGTGAAAGAAAATTTTGGGCCCCCCAGCAAGGGTGGACCAGCTAAACAGGACAGACGAAGCTGGGGATGCCGGGCCCCGAGCCCCCTTCCGGATCGCCGGGCTCCAGTAATTCCCTGCCCTCTCATGGGCCCTGTACATGAGAGCAGCCACCCCTCAAGTAAGTGCCCTAGCCACTGGGCTGTGGGATATTCTGATGTGGGGCTCACTGAGTCTCTCCTCTTGAAGCTGTTCCCCTGGGGATAAATATTTTTTAAAATGTCATTGGAGCTGGGGCACTGGATTATAGGCCTCACTTTTGAGTGCGCTACCCACCAGCCTTCAACATCATCCTGGTGTTCAGTCGCTCATTATCTCTCTCTCTCTCTCTCTCTCTTTCTCACCCAGTGACTTTTTATTCTTTATTCTCAGTAAAACAACTTCAACAGGCAAGACTGAGGGAGCCCCACATCAACATATTCCAGTGAATCGCCTAGTGGCTCGGGCTTTCACCTGAGAGGTGGCAGGTCCCTGTTCAAATCCTTTTTTTTTTTCCCCTTCAGGTAGACTTGACTTGAATCATGGGTCTCCCTAGTCCCAGGTGATTACCTTCATCACTGGGCTAAAAGTTAGGAGGGAATTCCTCCTCCTTTCCCCTGTCTCTTTTGTGGTCTATAGAGGCCTGCTCCAGTTGGTGAACTATGAGCATATTTACAAGCTATGGCCCTGCAGGCAAGCTATGCAGAGGAATGACTATCTTTCCCTGGTTCCTGGATCATTCTGGGGCTTAGGCATCTGGATGCCTGGCGTGGGACTGTACTGTGCATGCACAGGGGCAGAATCATAGGCAAAAAAAGGAAATTGTACTGCAAAAATTTAGGTGCTGAGCGAGTTTAGGCACCGACAAGGTACAGAGGCTGCTGAGCAGGAATTTTGTGAATCACAGGGGGACCTGATTCTGGGATTTAGGTGCCTAAAGTGGCAGTTAGGTGCCTAAGTCCTTTTGTGAATCTAGCCCTTAGTAACTAGATCAAATGAGTCTGTGACAAAGTCAACAGTAGAATTCAGTAGTCTTGATTCTCTGTCCCTGTTTCTCACTAGTAAACATGTTCCCACACATTTGTACTGTGTCTTAGTTTTATTTTTGTTTTGGTTTTTTTTTATGTTTTTCTTTTTTCAAATTAATAGCAAACTCTCTATGTGGAAAGGGATGAAAATCCAGTGGATCTGGGTGGGCTGACAAGGTATAGAAGGAAGGAATATTACCATTTTTGGCATCATTCCACCCTTCCCTCGATGCAGCGGAAGCACCTGTGAGGCTTTGCAGTGTGGGAAGGGCATGCACTGGGCAGGGCTGGGGATAACAGCTGCTTTCTGCAGAGTAATAATCCCACCCTCTCTCTTATGGGATTTCAGTGGGTAGCATTAACTTAACCCCTCTTCCCACTTATAATGTGGAACACCCATCCCACCCAGAGGGAAGGCTCTGGGGGAGACCCTAGCAACGCATCTCCATTAGGAACTCAAAGGACCTAAGTCGAGAAGATATCTTCATTGGTTGCCCTGTACCACATGAAGTTCTTGGAACTGAATCACTTGTACACAGGGAAGTAAAAATACCCCAATAGAAGAATGTAAACTTACAGAATCTATCAATTAACATACCTACAACCCATCCATTTTAGGCATTTATATAGTCCCCCTCAGGGTAGTACTGAAGTGTCAAATACTATGTCAAAACCTTCCTGTATCAGAGGAATTCCTGTGGCATGGACAATGCCACCCTTAATGTTTCACGAACAACAGCATCCTAAGTATCCTGAAAAATCCCATGTTACATACTGCTTGAGTTCCCAAAAGTCAGTGCATATTACTTTGGTCTTGACACTCACAGTAAGTTCAGTTACCATGTTGTCACATCATGGAAAAAGACAAAAGCTGGCTAAAAACCTTGAAGCACATTTCCCCACACATCTCTCTTAGCAGCTTTGTGAAAGTAAACTTGTACCGTTCATGATAGTACAGGTTTCTCTGAAAACCATTGTAAGCTGTTTCACTAATTCTGTAGCTCTGCTATGTTCTAGAGGAGGAGGTTTATCTTCTGCTGCAGAAATTGTCTTATTACAGAAAGTGTATGTGTCACTTCAGAGAGAGGTTTAACAAGGCTAGTAAATGAGTAGCACAAGCAGCATTCTGTGCTGACTTTCTTTCAGCAGAGGTTTGACATTTTTGCTGGTGTCAGCTGCCTTGGTAGACCCTTGTCATTCATACAGTAGACCAACACCTCATTATGAAGGGTGCAATTTTTCCTCTGTTTTCTTTTAATTTCACCAATTATACCTTGCACTTACCATCTAGCAGCGTTGCACTTTGTTGAGAACATGTCTTATTGTGTTGTTTTGGAACATGTGTCAGTGTAACTCAAGCAAGATTTGTGCTAACATTTAAAATATTTTGATATGCTGTCTGAAAAGAAGCAGGAAACTAATTCATTGTAAGGGGACATTTTAAACTGTATTGTAATAACAACTGCTGCTGCTTCTACAAGCAAAGAGAAGATGCTCAAATAATGCCATATGTCAACTAGATGCATTTTTCCTCCCCTAGGAATGTAGATCTCTGCAGAGTGCTGGCCTTTATTTATATTAACTTATGCAGATATTATTTACTGGGCTTGTGAAGTTATATATTTAGGACATGTTATCAGCAAAGCTGCAGGTTAAGACTAACACAAGTTATTATAATTTGTGGTGGGTTTTTTATTTTTTTTTAAATTCTCTCTTTCTTTTTGGCTAGGTCTGACATGTGTTACTCATTTGGAGGAACATTTCAGATTAGTTTTATGGTGTTTTTTAAAAATTGTATTTCAATTTTATGATAGATTTTGCAATATATTTAAGTAAGACATTTAAAGAGACAGAATTAAATAAAACCTGGCCCCAAATCAAGCTTTGCAAAATTTAGGACCAAGAAAAAGCTTTAAGTTCTTTTTAATTCCAATTGAAATGCTTTTTTTTTAAAACAAATAAAGATTCCTACTTGTTGTGCAAGCAAAGAGAGAGACGCTAACTTAACTCCTGCAATCGGATGGCCCTTAAGGGCCACTGCTGCACAACAGAATTCATCTGTGAAGCTGTAGGCACTGTCCAGGCACTGAGGAAAGAGAATGATTGCACTGAAATAGATGTTCTATGATACTACCTGGGAAGGTGGTGTCCAAAAGTATATACTGTATTGCATCTTGATGTATCACTGGCCAAGGCACAGATGGCTGATCAGGGCCTAGGCAACAGCATGCCAAAGAGAGGGGGACATGAGTAGGAGGGCTAGTAATGGTGATGTCGGTGGCAACAGCTTTATTTTTACCTCCTGTTGCAACAAGGTGTCATTGATGTCAAGTGAGTGAACCTACTTGTTTGGCAATGGGTGGACGTTCTAATGGGGTTCATTCCTCACAGAGAGAGAGGGTGCACCAGGAGGCCATGGATTTTCACCAGGCATGTGAGTTGGCTTTGTCAGAGAGTAGTTTCAAGCCTGCCTGTGGCTAGTTTGGGACCTAAAGACACAAGCCCTTTTCTATGAAAAAGGGTTCTTTTTCATAGAATCATAGATTGTAAAGCCAGAAGAGACCACTGTGATTATCCACACTGACCTGCTCTGTAACACAGGCTATAGGGATTCTCTGAATTATTTCTTGCTTGAACTAGTATTGTCTTTCCAAAAAAACTATCCAATCTTAATTTAAAAATTTCCAGTCGTCAAGAATCCACCACAACCCCTGGTAAATTGTTCTAATGACTTACTACACTCAATGCTAAAAAACTGCCTTATTTCAAATCTGAATGTGTCTAGCTTCAACTCTCAATGATTGGATCTTATTATATGTGTCTCTGCTAGATTTAAGAGCCCTCTGTTATCAAATTTCTCTTTCCCATTTAAGTACTTTCAGACTGTGATCAAGTACCAGATCCTTTTGAAGGGCAATATTCTGTGGGTCCCTGTAATGGTTCGTGGTCGGCCTCCCTTTCAGTCTTGGAGGGAGGCTATGCCCACTCACTGTGGTCCACATATAAATGCAATGCTCAGTTGGGGAATTAGCATTCTAGGGGCTCTGGCCCTCTGGCAGTGTTTCACCTAGCTTCATGGCTCAGGCAGACAGCAAACGCAGATCTCTTAGCCTAAAATGCGTAGGCAGCCACCCTAGGAGTGAGGCAGCCACAGGGGCTAGAGGGACCCAGGCCCACCCTACTCCATCAGGTTCCAGCCCAGGGCCCTGAGAGTAACAGAGAGTTCTAACACTGGGTCAGCGGATCCCACCAAAACACTCTGACCTAGACTCTGATAACACAACCAGACCAATGTCTGGTATCCCTTGGCTACTCCTTACTATCTTTTCCAACTGAATCTCCATCTCCTGGGCTTCCTCAGTCTCTACAGGGTGCAGGGCTAGTGGCAGTCCTAGAAGTTTCTCCAGGTACTGGTCCGTTGTCAGTCCTGGCAACTCCTCTGGGTCCTTGGTGCTGTGGAGCTCAGTCACAGGCAGAGAGCTCAGCAGCATGCAAGGAACATCTGCTATATTTCCCAGCTTTCACTCAGCTGAGCTGTAGGGCCTTTCTTTTAAACTTCCTGTCCTTCCCCTCTGCTTCTGGCAGTGGGGCATGGCATGCCTGGCTCCCCCATGAGGTGGTAGAGAATGGCTACTCCCCATCAGTCTCAGAGGGAGGCCACACCCCCTCACTACAGTCCCGTTTCTCAATATGACTGGTTTCACCTTCCTGAGAGCCTCAGCAGAAAGAGAATTGTAGATGCTGAGTCCCTCTCAGGCCACATGTTCACTTTTTCTTAGAAATTGAGTTAATTATGTCAATGGAGAAAGAAATAATGTAATAATATGGTTCTATTTTTAACCAGTATGAAAGAGGTCTATTAGATGAAGAATCCTTTCCCTCTAGTGATATTTTCCTGGGTGTGGAAAGGGGTTGCTTATGATTTACCTTCTTTCAGTGTTCTGTAGCAATCTTGAGCAACATGTTTTACTGTAGATTAGTGTCTGTGGGTCTTTTAGTAAATCCTTTGCACAAGCTTTTGTCTTTTATTATATTATTCTTAAGGGTATACTCAAACTGGAATGATGGAAAGCTGAAAGACACTAGACCTGTGTTTGAAGAGCATGCCTTGCTTGGACTCCTTGCAATTTTTAAAACATTTTACCAGAAGGAAGAAAAGTTTGGTAGGTACAAGAGAAAATTAGATAAAATTCAGATTCAGATAATGAAAGTTCAAGTCCCTAGAGCAAGATCTACTGTATCTATCTGTGAGAATTGACTACTTCATTTTAACTGCATCTGATTCAGTACAAAATAGGTGATACAATCCATAAACGGTAGACTGTAGATCCATGATCACCATGGTCACAAAGCAGACAGAATATGTGCATGTGTATTTTGTTGATTTCAGTGATGGGGCTTTGTTTTTAGGGCCAAAGGGTTCCAGGACTGACTTTTAGCTCTGCTATCTAGATTAAATGATAAATTGGGTTACCTGGACTACATAGGAAGGAGGTAGCAAAAATGGAGTTACCTTTCTCTTAGCGGTGGAAGGTTTCCGCGTCCAGCAGACATCTGAGGATACCATCGCAGAGATTCTATGAGATGTGGCCAGGATTGACTCCTCCCTACTGGCACCGTAGCAGAAGATCAACGCCTTGAACGCATTCCTTATCCCACATATTTCATTTGTCCTCAGGGGATCTGCTATGGCGAAGGTACCTCTCAACACTATCAGACAACTAGTGAAGAAATGGATTTTTTTCCCCATAGGGCTGGCCATTAACTGGTGTACATCTTGCACTGGTATGGTGGTGCCAGTGTCCCTCAAATGGGTGATCTGCACAACATTGTGGTGATCACTCACTCCTTCCACCTTCTGACATACCCAGATGCCATGTTGAGGAACATTGCTGCGAGTGCTATGCAGGACATCATCAGGAAGCGAAAAGCCAGGACCTCCTCCAATCAATATGTTGCCATCTACCTGAGAGAGTCACTGAAAGGGAAATTTGGAAGAGATGGAGGAGAACTTGCTTCGCTCTGGACTCATGTCCGCAGTGCTACGCAATGGCTAGAGAAGCGTATCGGCTGCCATTGCACATGGTGCAAGGAATGCCAGGAACTGGGAGTCCTGGTGCCACAGGTGAAGGATACAGAGCACACAAGCCTCACTCCAAAAGCTAGAACTATGCTGGAGAGGCCCCTGAAGGATGCCGTCTGCTGCCAGTATGTGGAAAACTTGAAACAGAAGCCAGATCAGGGCAAGGCCTTCAAGGTGACGTGCAAGTGGGACATCAGCAACCACTTCCTCTCCAAGGGAAGCTTCACCCGATTTGCCGACTGGAGGTTCATCCACAGGGCCCAACTGAACTGCATCCCACTGAAAGGAGCTGTCCTTTGTGGGAATCGGGACAAACTACGCAGGAAGTGCGAGTATGTCAACAAGACCCTACCCCACATTTTGTGTAGCTGCAAGCCCCATTCCAGTGCCTGGAAGCTGTGAAACAATGCCATCTAATGTCACCTAGTCAAAGCCATCCTGCCACCAGTTGCTATGAACTCTGCCATCCCTGGAATGGGCAGCCAACTGCAACTGGACATCATCATCACCAACGAGGAATGGAAGAAGATCATCATGGTAGACGTCATAGTTCCCGTTGAAAACAGGACCCCTGCCTTCCGCAATGCCCAATCTCAAAAGTTGGAGAAATATGCCCCTCTGGCTAACAACTTGAGAGCTAGGCATTACGTGGTTCAAACACATGCTGATCGTCGGAGTGCATGGGATCCAACAAGGAGTGTTGCGGGAATGCGAATCAGTGAGTACTTTGTTCAGCTGATGTGGGAACTCATGATGTTGGACACCATCGGGTGGTCGAGGGATATCTCCTTAGCACACATCACCAGACATCGGCAATATCAGGAGTGATGAGCTGGAGTGCCAAGAAGCAAAATCGTGAAAGTAACTGAAATACTTCCCTGATTAACTGTATTTTCTAGGGAAAAACATATCCTAATTTCTCAAATACTGAGGAAGAATCTACGTCCATTGCCATATCTGCTTTCCAAACCAACTCTCTGTAAAAATTTTCATGAATGATGTACCTGAATATTTGGTTACTAATATCTAAACTGTATCATTAGATTTATTAATCTAAATGTAGGTTATTGCTGACTACATACCATGTGTATTGTATGACTTTTAAACCAGCCTTTGTACTTTTGGATAATTTTAAGGACTATGCCCACATGTACAGACCCTTTTCCCTTAACCTGTGTATTATATAATTTTAACATTAGCTTTAATAAAATGTAATTATCCCAAATGTAGCTTTAGTAGCCTGAGCGATTGCTCAGGGAGTGATGTAGCCCAGAATTGCACAACCCATGGGTTGCAGCTCTGAGTATGGAAAACACTCAGACTTTCAGCCGTCCTGGTGGTCTATCATCCTGACAATATGTCACTAGCACAGTATGAAGCCTCCCGCCTGAAGTAGGAGGGTTCCACATTAGGGACCTTTTTTCCTCACTCATTTCCTGCTATGTCTTGCACAGGCCTGGGCAGTTCCCTTAGCCCCATGCCACTTCTCCCTCTCCTCCGTCCCCGCTGTGCTGACTGCACATTGGGACTTCAAAGGGGAACAACATAAATATAGTCAATGTCACTTTGTTCCGAGCCAATTGCACTCTGAGCACCAGGATTCTGCTCTTCTCCTCCATTCTGGGGGTGCTGCTGGCTCCAAAGCAAAGGGACACTTACCAGCCCTTAGCAAATGTTGCTTGGAATCCCACTGTGCAGATTTCACAATGTGCTGGGGAGCAACAGAGGGCAGAAGCAGTGGCAGGTGGGGGGATAAAAGAGACTGAGAGGGTTGTGTAGATATGAAGGGCAGCAGAGACATATGTGAAAGAGAAGAAGAGATGGGGGAAGAGGCAAGTGGAGGCAAGGAAATAAGCAACAGTAAGTTAAAACAGAGGGCTGTAGAATCAGAGGGATAATTGCCAGCTGTGTCTCCAGATCCTGGCAGTCATATCAGTCATCAGTGCTGCCTGCTCTGTCTGAAGCACATGGCCAGTGAGGGTAAGAAGCCTCAAATACCAGCATGGGCAGTACGTGACCCACTGGCTTGGGGAGCATAGCTCCCAGCCCTGCCCCTTCCACAGGAGACCCTGCCCCTTCTGCACCCTCCCCCCTGCTGGAGCCCAGAGCCCTCCATTGTGGTCACTGCCCACCACCCCAGGATAGCGCCTCCCAGCCTTAAAGCACCCCCTGCCCTCTTTTTACAGCCTTGGTGCAGCCCCAGCCTCCCCAGGTCCAGAGCACCAGGAGAGAGAGGGCAGCATGGTCCCAGCCCCCCAGGTCCTGGAGTGCTGGGCAGGCAGATGGTGTGGCTCCAGCTCCAGAGCACCATGCAGGTGGCACAGCCCCAGTGCCAGCCGAAGCCAGGCCCATGGCACAGGGGAAGAGCCACAGAGTGTGGGTGGGGCCATGCCTGGCTATCTGGGGAGGCTCAGCCTCCCCCAGTCTATGATATCTGCCACCCATGAATACCAGGGTGGGAAATAGATGTGTGCTTTGGTTGTCGTGTACAACTGTCCCTTCTCTCTGTTCCCAACTTTAGTCATTGTATCATTCAGAGTGTGGCTCAGGAGCAGCAGAAGATACCCTAAAAGTGGGGAGGGGCAGGCACCGGTGCCTGAACTGTGTTCCTGCCTCCCTGTGCCTGAGGTCCCAACCCCACACCACCCATGCCACCTGAGGCCCTGCCCTTACATCGCCTCTTGCCCTCAGACCTCTGCTTCCACGCCACCTCTTCCCCCAAAGATCCTGGCCCCCACTGTCTCCTCTCCACTCCGTACCCCTGTCGCTCACCCTTACAGCTGGTAAAAATGATGGGGTCATTGCCCCCTGGCTGTCCCTGTTCCAGCGCCCCTGGCGGGGAGTGCTATAAACAGTAACCTGAGGCGAAACATGTGCCCTGCAGGCAGTGAGCTGCTTTCCTGGAATAGCAGGGTAGAGAGTTAAGAATGGGAAAAGAGGGATAATATTGGAGAGGGAATGCAAAGTAGCAAAGATGGCACTAGTCCATTGGGGGCCCTAAGCAGGAATGTCCCCCCACCCCCAAAATGCCTAATAAAAAGCAAATAAGGGGCCCCCTTGAGCTGCTCAGGGCCCTAAGCACTTGTTTAGTCTGTTTGTGCCTAGTTCTGGCTCTGCAAAGCAGAAACAAAACCCAATTCTCCTTCCTTGTCCTATCACCTTTCAGCACTGAACTAGTTTCCCTCAGACCTGTGATTAAAACGTGCCAGCCCTGCCCATGCTGTGAGGTTGTGATCTGTACCCAAGTTTGGGTTTTCACTCCTGGGCCAGCAAAGATTGGGACCACAGCACTTTGCAGAGTAGCACAAAGCATCCAGAGCTTACTGGCATCCAGAGCCACACTTTGCCTCGCTGGTAGACGGAGAGTTCCAGTTACACAGTGCCTTTGACTGAGAGTTCTGAGAGCTTGGACAAACCCTGGGTAGAAAACACTGCTTGGAAATGCCAACGGTTCTTTCTGTTTATTTGAGTGTAATGTTTATTGAAAGTAGGGCTGTCACATAATTGCAGTTAACTCGCGATTAACTCCAAAAAATTAATCACAATTTAAAAAATTAATCGTGATTAATCATAGTGTTAATTGCACTGTTAAACAGTAGAATACTGATTGAAATTTATTACATATTTTGGATGTTTTCCTACATTTTCAAATATATAGATTTCAGTTACATCACAGAATACCAAGTATACATTGTTCACTATTATTTTTTATTACAAATATTTGCGCTGTAAAAAAGATAAAGAAAGAAAATGGTATTTTTCAGTTCACTTCATACAAGCACAGTAGTTCGATATCTTTATCATGAAAGTGCAACTTGCAAATGTAGATTTTTTTATTACATAACTGCACTCAAAACCAAAACAATGTAAAACTTTAGAGCCTACAAGTCCACTCAGTCCTACTTCTTGTTTAACGAATCGCTAAGAGAAACAAGTTTGTTTACATTTACAGGAGATAATGCTGCCCACTTGTCACCTGAAAGTGAGAACAGACGTTTGCTTGGCACTTTTGTAGCCGGTATTGCAAAGTATTCGTATGCCCCTTCATGCTTTGGCCATCATTCAAGAGGACTTGCGTCCAAGCTGATGACATTCATTTAAAAAAAAGTATGTTAATTAAATTTGTGACTGAATTCCTTGGGTGAGAATTGTATGTCTCCTGCTCTGTGTTTTATCCCCAATCTGCCATGTATTTCGTGTTATAACAGTTTCAGAAGATGACCCAGCATGTTGTTCGTTTTAAGAACACTGTCACTGCAGATTTGACAAAACACAAAGAAGGTACCAATGTGAGATTTCTGAAGATTGCTACAGCACTCGACCCAAGATTTAAGAATCTGAAGTGCCTTCCAAAATCTGATCAGACAGGGTGCGGAACATGCTTTCAGAAGTCTTAAAAGAGTAACACTCCAATGTGGAAACTACAGATCCGGAACCACCAAAACAGAAAATCAACATTTTGCTGGTGCCATCTGACTCTGATGATAAAAATGAACATGCATCAGTCCACATTGCTTTGGATCATTATCAAGCAGAACCCATCATCAGCATGGCCACATGTCCTCTGGTGGTTGAAGCATGAACGAGCATATGAATTTTTAGCGCAGCTGGTACGTAAATATCTTGCAATGCCAGCTACAACAGTGCCATGCAAATGCCTGTTCTCACTTTCGGGTGACATTGTAAACAAGAAGCAGGCAAGATTATTTCCTGCAAATGTAAACAAACTTGTTTGTCTGAGCCATTGGCCGAACAAAAGTAGGACTGAGTGAACTTGTAGGCTCTAAAGTTTTACATTGTTTTATTTACGAATGCAGTTATTTTTTGTACATAATTCTACATTTGTAAGTGCCTCTTTCATGATAAAGAGCTTGAACTACAGTACTTGTATTAAGTGAATTGAAAAATAATATTTCTTTTATTTTTACCATTCAAATTTTTTATAATAAAAGTAATATTAAGTGAGCACTGTACACTTTGTATTCTGCATTGTAATTGAAATCAATATATTTGAAACTGGAAAACATTCAAAAATATTTATTAAATAGTATTCTATTATTGTTTAGCAGCTCAATTAATTGTGATTTTTTTAATCACTTCACAGCCCTAATTGAAAGTGATTTTGATGATTATTTGCAAAGACAAAAGCTATTGGATCATATTCAACCTAGCCTAAGCAGATATATAATCCTTTGTGGCCAGTGGCAGATGTGCCCATTTATAACACGAGTGAATTTTGTCTTCTGTTTCTATGCTGTTAAAATATAATGGTTTATGAGCTAAAAGATGCTGAAGGAGTTGGGTTAAAAACAAACATGCTCACCTGCTAAACTAAGAACAAGATTAATAAAACAGGCTATGGAACACAGATGTGCAAAGCTGCTTTGGTTTCTGTGGGCCTGATTCTCATTTTTGCTGTGGCCTCTTTACCTCGTTTTGGAAGTAAATTATGTAACTTGTGCCCACTTTAAAAGGGGTTAATGTAAATGAGAATCGGGCCCAGGATGTGTGGGTTTACACCATGAGGTTTGCTTGGCATTTTGTATCTACAAATGAAACGCAACTGAAACCACAGAACGTTACCTTGTTTTGCCTCTATACCATTATCAATTATTATTATTATTTATTTGTATTGCACAAGCTCCTAGACACCTCAGTCACGGATCAGAGCCTGACTGAGCTAGGCACTGTTCATACATAGAACAAAAGATGGTCCCTGCCCTGAAGAGTTTACAGAATAAGACCAGAGGCAACAGGTGGCTACAGCAGACAGGGGGAACACATGGTTATAATTTCCTCATAGTTTTGATTTGAGCCAAGATTCACTTGAGCTGAAATTAAACCCTAAACCAGGTGTGGTTCAGGCAGCTACAGGGTTTGTTGCAAACTCTTTACAGATCTCTGTTATAAAAGGCTTTTGTTTTTGTAAAGTTCCTACCATGCAAGTTTACCATTTCGTGGCTCTGATCTCCTTTGAAGTGCATTGTAAAGGTAGATAAGTTCAGGTTCTTCTATCTTTCTATGGCCCTGTCACCTTGCATGTAGCAGACAAGGTAGCTTACTATTCCCATTGCAAAATGAGGCCCCAAGGTAATTAGATACTAACATTCGCTTTCCAGACTGCTTGTCAAACTCCACAAATGACTGAAAAGACGTTGTTAAGAATATGTGGTGGTGGTGGAGAAGGAGATTTGGATTGGGGAGACTGGTAAAGAGATGGGATAGGAGTCTTTGCATCTGCATGACTAAATTTGACATGTCATTTTTTATATTTATGCTTATAGGTAAGCAGATCTGTAACCAAAATCCCTCTCTTGTCCTCAACACAATGAAACATTAGCTTTAGAATTGAACATACATTCTTAATTTTCCTAAAGGGCCTTGAGATACATCACACTGCAGAACATCTCATATTCACTACAACCTGGTAAAACAGAAGATAAAATATGACTTCAGAAGATTATTCAAAGGAAGCCACTGTAAAGTCAAAATCCTCAAACTAGATTTAAAACTTGAAGTGGGGCAATTCACCTCAAATAGGAGCAAATAAAAAAACATTTTAAAAGTATAGGATTAAAAACTAGACATAAAAGAATAGTGTTACCCTTTTTTCAATTAATAGAACAAACTACATTATGAGCACATTTTGAAGTATACATCAAACTGATTTTTCTCCTTTATCCTTTTTAATCTCTACCAGATGCACTTTCTTTAAATTCAAGATTTACATTCCTAACCATAACTTGTCTGAACACACAGAAAGAACATTGAGAGACATTAGTGGGTTTTTGGTATTTTTTTACAACTGTTGATGGCTTAACTTCTTAAATGTCTCCACTTATGCAGTTCTTTTGCTTTATTTTTATACCTACTGTAGACTCAAAAACAATTTTAGATTGTCCTTCTGCAGCATGTTGTCAAAGGAAAAAAAAAGTGACCTCTAAGAAAAACTGACGTGTTTGTTCCTGGCATTATACAAAAAAGGCTTTAAAAATGATATTTTAAAGTTTAAATGATGGTACATATCTTGATTGAAATCTCAGAATGGGGATTTTGTAAGATGAAAGGAGGGTTTTCATGAAGACAGACCAATGCTCAGTAGTAGTTTTCTCTGCTTGATCCCTCAGGATAAGAGTTTTCTCAGAGCACAATGAAATGCAGTTCACATAAACATTTTAAGCATTTGTTGTTTTACAAGAGATCATCAGTAATGATTTTCCCCTCTCTTAACATTGTACTGTGTCTCAGGATGGCTTTGCTGTTATTATCTTTCTTAATTAGAACTTCACGTATGTGATACAAAGTATTGTGTGGGGTTTTTTTTTTTTTGCTTTTTTTCCAGCACAGGGAGTATCCAGGAATCTCTTCCCCCTGTAGCTAGGTCTCTGTAATCATTTTTATTCATTTAAGGCAGCATGGTATGTTTTAATGATGTTCAACAGTTTTTGCAAAACTTCAGCAAGTCTGCCTGCTGACCCTGTGCTGTAAACACAAAGTCTGTTCCATGGATAATAAAAGACAGCAGCACTTTAATTATTTTTTCCATTGGAAACAAACCTGACTGCTTATTGTTTTATTGTGTATGTCTCAGCTGGGTGGACAAGAATAAATGCATTTTTAAACATTGTCAAATCCACCACATACAAAAAGTGCAATACTCATAATACTAGAAATAACTCTTGAAGAGGAAACTCCAGGGTACATAATACAAAATAAACCCCTCATATTTTTGATTAATCAACTCCATACCCCACTTTCCCTCATTTTTTACTTTAATAGCCAAAATGTATTTGCCTTTCTCCAGCATGCATGTCGCCATTATACCAGGGAGTTTGCCTGGAGCCATACCTATATATCTGATCCATGCATAATGAAGCATGAAGCTGCCAATTGTAGGGAGCGTCTGCTATGGCAGAGAGCGATAGGCATTTCATTTGCTGAACTCCCAAGGGACCTCACACATCTCAGCGTTCATGTAGTATTTATTTTAGGCACTCACATTTCTCATCTGTGAACTTCACGCCATATGTACAATGAGTAACACGAGCTCTGCATGAAAAAGCTCTCCAGGTACTTTTAAATGTAACTGAACAGAGTCGGGATGTTGTTTGCGTGTGAAGTAGGCTTGCATGGGAAATGAAGGAGTATTAAGCCTCGTCCATATGACAGTCTTTCAATGAATGACGACAACAGCTTTATTCTAATGACGTCTCTGCTTTACACTTGTACCACATGAATTGCATTGTACTAAGTACTGTGCTTATCTGTATTTTTCAAAAATTATTGCTGCTCTGCCGTGCTTTCTAAAAGGAAAACTTCCAGTGCTGCTTTTAAAGTACATTCTTGTTCGGATTGAGGACTAAGAGGCAGATGGATTGGAGGAACAGCAAGCCCAGATGCTGTGCACCTTTGAAATCTGAGGAGAGAATAATGAGCCTGAAATAATTGTTCTGCGTCTCAAAAACCTGATCTTATCCCACTAGCAAAGTAAATAAATATATATTTGTTTTATATATGTAATGTAGCTATGTGCTGATAGATACAGATTCTATTTCATATGTAGGGCTATATTTTAGCATTAACATCTGGACTAATACTAGGATCAATAAAAAGAACTGTCTATTCTGTATACGTCTCATTTCCAAATAGGTCTTTTTTTTTCCAAATTGCCTTTTGACATTTCCTGTCCTAATTGTACTTGATGTAATTATGAACAGCGCCTCTGAACAAACCTTGCATATAAGCATCCCCAAAATGACATGATTTCAGAAACTGCAACCATACCGTATAAAATAGTAAGTAACATTACACTCAGAAAAATAAAAAATGAGGAGTCCTTGTGGCACCTTAGAGACTAACAAATGTATTTGGGGATAAGCCTTCATGGACTAGAACCCACTTCAACAGATACATATAGTGGAAAATACAGAAGCAGGTATAAATACATGAAAGGATGGGAGTTGCCTTACCAAGTGTGAGGTCAGTCTAACGAGATAATTCAATTAACAGCAGGATACCAAGGGAGGAAAAATAACTTATGTAGTGGTAATGAGAGTGGCCCATTTCAAACAGTTGACAAGAAGGTGTGAGTAACGGTAGAGGGAAATTAGCATTGAGGAAATTAGGTTTAGGTTTTGCAATGACCCAACCACTCCCAGTCTTTATTCAGGCCTAATTGGATGGTGTCCAGTTTGCAAGTTAATTCATGTATTTATACCTGCTCCTGTATTTTCCACTCCATGCATCTGATGAAGTGGGTTCTAGCCCATGAAAGCTTATGTCCAAATACATTTGTTAGTCTCTAAGGTGCCACAAGGACTCCTCATTGTTTTTGCTGATACGGACTAACAAGGCTACCACTCTGAAACCTGTCAGAAAAATAAGTTGATTTGGCTTCTAGGTATATATGCCTTATGAGCTTAACTTTAAGTACATTGCTAGGCCCACCGTAGTCCCATTGCTGGATCCAGGGCATAGCACCTTATAAAATGAAACTTTATAATAGGTGCTGGCTGTGCCTGCTAAAGAGAAGAAACCAGAGACTCAGCTGGGGTAAACTGGCTTCAACAGAGCTACATCAGTTTACTTTGGCTGGGGATCTGCCCGAACATTGCCAAACAGTTTCCATTATAAGCAATTGATAACACATGCTTTTGTCTTTCTAAAATATTCACCTCTTGTGCCATAGTTTTCTGCACTTGGTCTCAATCCAAAGGTGATTTTTTTTCTGAAATTTATAAAAATATTTAATCTAGGCCTTTTTTTTAGGGCATTTGCACACAAATACACAATATACACCTTATATGCAATTCTGCTAATGTGGCAATTAGCTATTAAGCAAATGTAGCTGTACATAAGAATGGCCAGACTGGATCATATGTGTATAAACATTTCACTAGAATAGTCTAAATGACCTTGTGTTGCTGTGCTATCTATGGAAGAGCAAATGTGCTTTCATGGTGAATTCTGTCCATTTTGCTGCAGCGACTACTGCAAAGCAACTCCTTTAAGCAACTTCAGTGGTGTGGATGTATATACACACATAGACGTATGCAGCTGTTTATACACATCCACTGTATGTGTGTATGTAGATTTATGAATGTGTATATTTATATATGTACACATATATGTATATATACAAATATATATATATATGTGTATAGCTTTATATGTATGTGCACACACATACATGCTATTTATACATATGTGTGTGTACTCATAGGTATATGGGTTGTCTGTGTGTTTGTGTGTGTGTGTGTATATATATATGTCATTTATTTCCTTTACTTGCTAAGTTTAAAAGTGAAGGATGAAGGCTATAGACATTTATTGATTCATATGTCAAATACAACACAGCTGACTGCAATGCAGGTATTCTGCTATGCCAGTGGCATTCAACCAGGACGAATAGGGACCACCCTCTAATGGAGAAAGATAGTATGTCGACTTCATGCCTCATTTGAATATTGGCTTTTGGCTTTGCCTTTGTGGCATGACTGCAGCATGATGCAATGAAGCAGAGACCATGCGATGACTTTTCCCAGAAGGTACATTTTACACACTGCTTCTAGAGACTGTTTCAGATGCTTCTTCTTTAGGACTGTGCCCAAAGCTGAAGCCTGTTGAACCCTGTCTCTCAGTTTATATTTTATATTTGTGAACAACCATCATTTCAGCCATGCAAGTCCTACTGGTTTACATGGACATTATTTTTATTAATCCCTCTCTGCATTGAAAGCAATGTTACTGGCTGTGGTAATTCATAGCCAGGCAATTGTCACACATTCTGTGAGCAGGGCCTTTATTTCAGAAGAGACACCTTTCATTATAGTCTTATGCAGGGCTGGCTCTAGGTTTTTTGCCTCCCCAGGCAAAAAAATTTTTGGCTGCCCTCCGCCCCAGCCCTGGGCTCTCACCACCCCTCACACCAGTGCCCTACCCCACCCACACCCCCTGCCGCCCCAGCCCTGGGCTCCCACCCCACCAGTGATGACTCCACCCACTCCCCCCTTGCCTCCTGCCAGTCCAGCTCTGGCAGGGTTGGGATAAGCAGCGGGGCTCCCGGGCTGTGCATCAGCCAGGGTCCCTCCCACCAGGGTTCCTGCCTCCAGGACTGGCCGGGACCTGGGAGGGCAGAGCTGGAGGACTGCCCCAGCAGGGAGCTGAGGAGCTGGGGCAGGGTAGCCCCAGCGGGAGCAGAGTGCTGGAGAGTGGGACATGGGCCCCGCATGGCAGCACCCCGCCCTTTATGGCCCCGCTGATGCTGTTGCTTCTGGCTGCCCTGCTGCAGTCCGTGGGCGGCTTGGGCCACTTTGCCCAGCCCTGCAGGGACTGTGGCACCTGCAGGTGGCTCTGTGTGCCCCACAGGGCAGCCCCCAGCCTGAGTGTCCCCCACTCAGAGCCTGCCTGGCCCAGCCACAAGGTGCGGGCACTGCTCCCCTGCGCATGATGTGCTGCTGCTGCCAGGGCCGGCTCTAGGCTTTTGCCACCTGAAGCAAACAAAAAAAAAATGTGTCCAGAATGCCATCCCTGAAAACGTGCCGCCTCAAGCACGTGCTTGGTTTGCTGGTAACTAGAGTCGGCCCTGGTCTTACGAATAAAAAGATAATTGCTCCCTCTTGAAGGCTGGTTTGAATATCATCCGTTCATAGAATCATAGAAGATTAGAGTTGGAAGAGACCAACCCCCTGCTCAAAGCAGGACCAACACTAACTAAATCAACCCAGCCAGGGCTTTGTCAAGTTGGACCTTAAAAACCTCTAAGGAAGGTGTCAAGGTTTTTCCTCCACTTTGAACTTTAGGGTACAAAAAGTGGGGACCTGCATGAACATTTTTAAGCTTAATTACTAGCTTAAATCTGGTACACTGCCACCAGCCATAATTTAGTGTCTGGCACACTTTCTGTTCCCCCAAAACCTTGACA
>NC_133771.1:35773571-35813865 GCF_003597395.2 Chelonoidis abingdonii | reverse complement strand
AAAAAGACACATTTACAAGTTAAGAAAACAAACATAAGACTAAACCGCCTTGCCTGGCTATTACTTACAATTTTGAAACCTGAAAGACTGATTCAGAAAGATAGGGAAAGCCTGGGTGTACGTCTGGTCCCTCTTAGCCCCAAGAGCAAACAACAAACCAAACAAAAAGCACAAACAAAGACTTCCCTCCACCAAGATTTGAAAGTATCTTGTCCCCCTATTGGTCCTCTGGTCACATGTCAGCCAGGTTTACTGAGCTTCTTAACCCTTTACAGGTAAAAGAGACATTAACCCTTAACCATCTGTTTATGACAGATGGAGATTCCACCTCACTCCAGAGGGGCGCTCGCAGTTATCATTCCCTGCTGTCAGGAGCTCACAAGAACTGCAGTTGTGCCGGGCCTTGTGAGTGGGAGATTGAAGGATCTTTGCCTGCTCTCCTACTCCTGCCCCAGATGCCCATGCAAGAACCGGCTTCACTCTGGCTTGTAATTTCTATATCAGTTTGTTAAATTTCTTAAGTGCTTTGAGATCCTGCGGGATGGAAGATGCTAGTTAAATGAAAGACATGGTACTGCTACTATTTTTATTAACAAAATAGCATACCCAAGTGTCTAAAATGTGTCAGAGAAGATGAGAGGAGAGAAGAAGGAGAACATAGGCTGAGTGATAAATCTTCACAAATCAAATTCTGCAACAAATAACATATGTACTTTGACTCATTCAAATGATACAGTCTCTGAAATAGCACTTGGGAGAACTCCCCCGCCCTCCTCCATTGACTTGTAAGCATGATCAAAATGGTAAACTTTAAGGAAGAAAAACAGTGAGGTAGAATTTACCTACCTTTTCCCTTACATCCTACTGCTTCTAATGCCATCAGTGTTCATATTGTACTTCCCGTCAGTACCCAGTCCAGGCTGAGGAAGTGAATGAGCCAACCAGCGGACCAAATTCGGTGATGAATCCTGGTCACGTGCCACCTGAGGCATGTCACACACACGCTAAGAAGAATGCCACACTTCTTTCTAACTACTTATGTGGTTCCCATCATCTTTTAATCTGACAGCTTCCCAAGGATTTGTATGTTTAGTCTCACAAGACCACAAAGCGGTTGGGAAATATTTCTTCTTATTCCCAATTTACTGCTGGGGGACTGGAGCACCAAGAGATATGTGGTGAAAGAATGGCCTGACTGATGCGCATGACAAAATTCCCCATTGACTTTTATGGGGTTGGGAATGTCACTCAGTAAATTCTTCAAGGTCGTGGAGGAGGTATGAGGCAGATCCAGGCAATGAATCCCTATTGCCCAAGTTTTGGCCCAGTGCATAACCGTAAGACCTAATGCTGATAATTCATCACAACTGGACTACAAGTGCTATTGCCACCCAGACTACAAGATATAAGGGGTCACAGACTTTCTGTGTAACCTTCAGCAAATCACTTCACTTTATATCTCTGCTGCCTCATCTGTAAAACAGAGCTAATAAAATAAATACCTCACAGAGGTGTTAAAGGGCTTTTGCAGACATGACTCTCTTAAGCCCATGAGATTCTAAAATTCTCTAGAAATGAAATTTATTAATTACTCTGGTGCTGGTTTACTGCCCACTGTCCTGCTTCAAGGATTGACTTTATTGGTCAATTTCTTTGTATGTGTCCTTAAAAGAATTTTGCGTGTGAATATAATTGACAAGGTGACAAAACCAAACAACCTAAAAGGTTCAGTCTGGTCAGAGACATGGGGGGATGGAAACTGTTCACCTGGTACTGTTTTCCTTGACGTTTCAACCTTTCTGGCCATTGTTTGCTATCTAGTGTAAGAATTCAGCTTCAAGTCTTTGAAGTGTCCATGTTCAGTTGGGCTGGCTTTCCCCAGACGTGCTGGAACTCTGTCCTGGAATGACTCCTTGCACTGTTAGAACCAAAGTTACACAGTGACAATTAAGAAAAAAAATAGTGCAAAAACACTACGGACCAAATTCTCAGCTGATGTAAATCAGAACGGCTTTGTTGACGTCAGTGGAGCTATACCATTTACACAAGCTGATGACCATTTATATGAAAATTTCTTGTCTGGGTTACATATGAGGGGCCAAATTCTGTGCGCCATAACACCATGAAATCTTACTGCTTTCCAAGTAGCTGCACGAGTATAACTGAGGGCAGGGTCTGGCTCATTTTATTTTACTGAGCTTTAGTAATCATTTTAATCATTTTAAACCCTGTCAGCCACCATTTGATTCACTTGAATTAACATTCTAAGCACTTTTAATCACTGGATTAATTAGGAATCAGAGCAGAATCACACTGCCCAATAACTTATTGTATCCTTCTCTGTTGCCTGTCAGTAAGACCACGTTCTGAATAGGGACAGCACCAGCTGTACAGCAGCCTTTTAGCAAGTCCTCAAGAGTTTCCATTTGTCTTGGAGAAATATTGCATTTCCTCACTTGGGCAGCTTTCAACAAAAATAGTTTAAGAAAGCTGCTTATATTTACTGTAGAGACTCTGTGGCTACACAGGGCTTCACACTTGACTCTGTGCACTATGCTATGGCCAATCAGAATGTCCTGGCAATAGTGACCATAGCATTTACATTTTTCTGTTCCAAATGCACCTACTAAACTAAAGAGGATGCATTATTATTATTGTTGTTTATTTGTGTTACCATAGCACCTATGAGCCCATTAGGGACCAAGGTGCCTCAACATTACTTAGCATGGGCCCCCCTGAACCTCACTTTACTTGCTGCTTCCTGATACCATACTGAGGCAACTAACCAATGCTGGACTCAGGGAGAAGGCATTGCATGACAACCTTCATAGCCCATGTCATTTCTGGGTGGCTCACAGAAATGGGTGTAAAAGAAATCCTCTCAGTAACGCTCAGCCTTTTGTAACCTCCTTCTCTAATGCTAAATAGTTTCAGCCTAATGTATTGATAACAGGGAAAATGTTGTGAAGTGCCTGATTACCCACTCAAGCACTCACTTTAGCATAGCCATTGGGGAGTTGGCTGTTACCAGAAGAAAGAGATGGTGATGCCCTCTGTGTGTGTGGAGGAGGGGAGGGACAAAGGAGTTACATATAGCCCCAGAGCTACAGAAGATGAAAAGAAAACTAACCTTGAAGACTTGTATATTAACAGTAGATACTGCAGAAGTTAGCTTGAAATGAGTAGTCAAGTTTTGTGCACTTTCAAGAGCTATGTGGCTGTGTGTAACCCCTTTGCTCCTCTTTTCCCACCTCCATCACACACACAGAGAACACAGAACCAACTCTTTCTTCTGGTAATATTCCACTCCCCAATGTATATGTTAAAGTGAATGTCTGAATGGCTAATAAGACACTTCATAATGTGTTTCCTTCTTTATAGATACATTATAGCTGTCTTGTCAAATTCATGGCTCAACTGGACAGCCAATAGCCGATGTAAGAAACACAGTGCCTACACAGACACTGCATTACCCTAATTACACCAACATAAGCCCTAAACCTCTTGTAGAGGTGGAGTTATTATGTTGGTGTAGTAGGACACTTAGGGTTTGTCTACATTACCTGCTGGATCGATGGGCAGTGATGAATCCTGCAGGGGGGGGGGGGTCAATTTATAGCTTATCACTGAGCACTCTCCCATTGACTCCAGTACTCGACTGGAGCAAGAGGCACAGGCGGAGTTGACGGGGGAGTGTCAGCCATTGATTTACCGCAGTGAAGACACCACAGTAAGTAGATCTACGTACATCAACTTCAGCTACGTTATTGACGTAGCTGAAGTTGCGTAACTTAGATCGATCCCCCTCCCTCCCCAATGTAGATCAGGCCTTACATCAGCAGGAGCAAGCCTGTAGTGTAGATACTGATGTAGTTAGGTTGACATAAGCTGCCTTATGAATAACATGTTCAGGGCAATGGATAAGCTCCACATTTATGGTCTGTTTGTGCTTGTTTACACACACACACAACAGTTTGCTGGTATAACAAATCAGATCAGTTAAATTGATATAGTTCTTTCAGTTGAGTCTGTTTACAGCATGCCACTGTCCTTTCACAGCTTGTGTCAACACTGCAACAATTTAAGTGCAGTACAGTGTGGGTAGGTGTCCTTTGCACTGCTTCCAGGCTTATTGTAGTATGGCCAATTTTTCTCAACATATTGTTGTCTCAGGCAGACGTGATATGTAACTGATAGTGAGAATGCTCTGAGGGGCTATTTAATGAAGAGAACCCTTTATATGCTACACTACCATCATGTGAATTGATAATTACAGATATTGATGACCTATCAGTAGCAGATTTCAAAGCTGCACTGCTGAAGTTGGCAGGTGGAAAAGCAGCATGTCCAGAAGAAGTCTTGGTAGAAATGATCAAAGCTTTGAGAGAGGTTTATGTATGGCGGCTCATGTGAGTTCTGTGTGCAGTTTAAGAAGAGAAGAAAATCCTAAAAAACTGAGAAAGTTGAAAGTGCTAGTACTGATATACAAATAAAAAAGGTGAGATATGTGACCTCAGGGACTGGTCTTTGGACGAATCTTATTTAACATTTCATTGAGGACCTTGGTACAAAAAGTGTACCTTGAAAACTGGATTAATAGAAATGAGATGAAGTTTAATAGTGCAAAGAGCAAGGATGTGTATTTAGGGGCTAACAACAAGAATTTATGCATGCCATAAGCTGGGGGTTTATCAGTTGGAAGTGACAGAGGAGGAGAAAGACCTGGGAGTATTGCTTGATCACAGGATGACTATCAGCTGTCAGTGTGATTTGACCAATAAAAAGGCTAGTGTAATCCAAGGATGCATCAGGCAAGGTATTTCCAGTAAAGATAGAGAAGTGTTAGTATCATTATACAAGGCACTAGTGAGCTCTCATCTGAAATACTGTGTGCACATAGACAGGGGTTTTTGGAGGGGTATGGGAGGGCATTGCCCCTGCAAGCTGCATGCAGGCAGCCTTGGTGTGCAATGTAACAAAGTTCTGCAGAATAGGCAGGAGACTGTTCCCAGCTTGCACCCAGGGCCGGCACTTCCATTAGGCCACCCTAGGCAGTCACCTAGGATGCCAGGATTCAGGGACGGCATTTTGCACGCTCCCCACAAGGTGCATGTGAGCTTCTGGTTCCGCTCCCATCGCGCCACCGAAGAAGGACTTTCTGCCGACGTGCCGCGGAAAGCAGCGGCAGGCAATTGAGAAGCTCAATGACTGCCGCTGTCGCCTGCGGCATTTTGGCAGAAGGTCCTTCTTCGGCAGTGCGATGGGAGTGGAACTGGAAGCTCCCGAGCGCTCCATGGGGAGCGCACAAAAATGCCGCCCCCTCTAATTCTGCCTAGGGTGCTAGAGACTCTAGTGCTGCTCCTGCTTGCACCCAAGTCAGGGAGTCAAAATTTTGTTTCTAAACAGAGAGATTAACAGGTGATTAATATATGAAAGGGCTGTTAGGATGTTTCCTAAAGTTAAATGATCTGTTCCAAGCTTGGTGAAGTGCAAAAAGTACCCTATATACTTGTTCTTAAGCCAAATATTTTTGGTAAAAATGGGACGCATCGAAGAGCGGGGGTCAGGTTATAAATGGGTCTACACCAATGTGATGATTTTAAGATCTATAGAATTATTGAATTGAATATCTAATACATTGTCATTTTGTTTACCTGGAGTGTCCGCAGGCATGGAGCCCCTCAGCTCTCAGTGTTTGTGGTTCGCCATTCCCAGCCAATAGAAGCTGCGGGAAGTGGCAGCCAGCACGTCCCTCGGCCCGCGCCGTTTACCACAGCTCCCTTTGTTTGGGAACGGCAAACCGTGGCTACAGGTAGCTGAGGGGCTCCACGCCTGTGGATGCTCCAGGTAAACAAAATGTCCCGACCTACTAATGGCTTACCTGGATGGGCCAGGAGCCAAAGTTTGCCAATCCCTGAAATATAGGGTCACCTTATGAAAGTTTTTACTATTTTTACCTATCCAACTTGGGTTGGTCAGCTTATAAACAAACAGGCTAATGAACGGGTATGTATGGTAAGTAACCTAAATGATAGAAAGTACTTGTAGATTTTTCTACAGTTGTTTCAATTGTTGCATTCAAGAGGTGGTCACAAAGTTACTAATATCTTTCTTTGAGAAACTAACTGATTTTTTAGATAAAGAAAATGCAGTAGTAGATCTAATTTACTTAGATGTCAATAAGGCATTTGATACAGTTCCACATAAGAAATTATTAGTTAAAATTGGAAAAGATGGGGATTAATAGAAACCTACCCTAATTCTCATATACTGAGGAACAATCTTCACTGATGGATATATTTTGTTTTCCACAACCAACTCTCTGTATAACTTTTCATGAGTGATGAACCCAAATACTTGGATGTAAATATCTAAACTGTATTCTTAAATGTATTCACTTAAATTTGGGTTATTGTTGATTATGTACTGTACATACCATATGACTTTTAAAAACAAACTTTGTATTTATGGATAATCCAAGCACTATACCCAGATGTACAGACACTCTTTTCTCAACCTGTGTATTATGTAATTTTAACATTAGCTTTAATTCAATTTTTAAATATGAGAATTGAAAGGTGGATAATGAACTAGTTAAAAGGAAGATACAACAGGTCATACTGAAAGATGAACTGTCAGGCTAGAGGGAGGTTACTAGTGGAGTTCCTCAGGGATCAGTCTTGGGACCAACCTTACTTAACATTTTTATTACTGGTCTTGGCACAAAAAGTGGCAGTGTGCTCATAAAATTTGCAGATGACACAAAGTTGAGAGGTATTTCTAATACCAAGGAGGACTCTAATACCACACAAGAAGATCTGGATGACCTTGTAAACTGGAGTAAATAGAAATGGGATGATATTTAATAGTAAAAAGTGCAAGGTCATGCATTTAGGGACTAACAACCAGAATTTTTGCTATAAACTGGGGATGTATCAGTTGGAAGTGACAGTGGAAGAGAAACAGCTGGGTGTATTGGTTGATCACAGGATGACTATGAGCCGTCAATGTGACATGGCTGTGAAAAAGGCTAATGCGGTCCTAATATGCATCAGGCGAGGTATTTCCAGTAGAGACAGGCAGGACCGATGCCAGTGTTTTTGGCGCCCTAGGCGCACGGTCATTTCACCGCCCCGCGCGCCAGTCCCGTGGCTCTGGTGGAGCTGCCGCAGGTGTGTCTGCGAGAGGTCCACCGGAGCTGCGGGACTAGCGGACCGTCTGCAGGAACGCCTGCAGCAGGTCTACCAAAGCTGCGGGACCAGCGGACCCTCTGCAGGCACGCCTGCTGCAGGTCCACCGGAGCTGCCTGCCGCCCCCCTGGCAAAATGCCGCCCCCCCAATAATCCTGGCACCCTAGGCGATTGCCTAGGTAGCCTAAATGGAAGCGCCGGCCCTGGAGACAGGGAAGTGTTAGTACCATTATACAAGGCACTGATAAGACCTCATCTGAAATTCTGATTTCCTATGTTTAAGAAAAATAATTTAAACTGAAATAGGAGCAGAGAAAGGCTACTAGGATGATCTGAGAAAAGGAAAAACCTGCCTTATGAAGGAGACTCAAAGAGCTTGGCTTGTTTAGCCTAACCAATAGAAGGTTGAGGGGAGATAGGTTTATTCTATATAAATACATCAGAGGGATAAATACCAGGTATGGAGAGGAGTTATTTAAGTTAAGCAGCAGTGTGGACCCCAGAACAAATACATATAAACTGGCCATCAACAAATTTAGTCTTTCAATTAGGTGACGATTTCTAACCATCAGAGGAGTGAAGTTGTTGAGCTGCCTCCCAAGGGGAGAGTGGGGCAAAAAAACCTAACTGGCTTCACTATTGAGCTTGATAAATTTATGGAGGGGATGGTATGACAGGACTGGCTACAATGGCATGTGGCCCACCGGTGACTGCCTGCAATAAAAATTCCCATTGGCTGGTGATGGGGCACTAGATGGGGTGGGCTCTGAGTTACTACAAAGACTTCTTTCCCGTGTGTTTGGCTGGTGGACCTTCCTGACATGCTCAGAGTTCAACTGACCTCCATATTTGGGGTGATAAAGGAATTTTCCTCCCAAGTCAGATTGACAGAGACCCTGAGGGGTTTTCGCCTTCCTCTGCAGCATGGGCCTGGGTCACCTGCTGGTTTAAACTAGAGTAAATGGTGGATTTTTCCTGTAACTTGAAGTCTTTTTAACTCATGATTTTAGGACTTCAGTAACACAGCTGGAGGTTATGGATCTATTACAAGAGGGAGTGGGTGAGGTTCTGTGGCCTGTGATGTGCAGGAGGTCAGACTAGACTATCACAATGGTCCCTTCTATGGTCTATGAGGCTATGAATGTTTGAAGCCCTGAGTAATTAAGCTGCTGTCCCACTGTAAGAAGCTGTTAGAGAGAATCATAGACAGTCACATTTGTCGCATAGTGAATGCCATTTTAGGAAAGGAGAAGTTTTGTTTTAGAAATGAAAAAGGAGTGATTGATGGTATGTTTATCACCAGACAGCTGGTTGAAAAGAAGGTGGAGGGAAATGTTGAGCTTGCCTTGATTTGGAGAAATAATTTGGCAAAGTACTTAGGTGAGGGCAAATACCTATGTTACAATTCTATGGGGTACCAGAGGACCTTGTCCCAATAGTTAAGGATTTGTATGATGGCTCCATGACAAATGTGGAGGTATCCTTTGGTGGAACAAAGTGTTTTGAGGTGAAGGTTGGTCTCCTCTAAGGATCAGAGCTTAGTCCATTACTTTTCATACTTCTGCTGGCCCCAAAATGAATAAAGAAAACACTGAAGTCACATGAGTGACTTTTGCAGAACCAGAGATTTGTGGGGGTTTGTTAGTGGCAAAAGGAGAAGTCAACAGAGAACTGTGACAAAGCTGCTGAATACAGGGGAAGTCTGGTGCAAGATAAGTGAATTGATTTATGAAAAATCCAAGTCTAGACTAGTTGTGGGACAACTAAGCAAAAAAAACATGATAAGACCAATTCTTCTTTATGGATCAGAATCCTGGATGACAAAAGAGAGGCACTTGAGAAGTCTTGAAACCATATAAATAAGATGTCTGTGGGCAGTCAGAGGGGTAACATTGCTGGATCTCATGTGGAATGATGCCATCAGAAGTGAGACTAAGGTCTGGAGCAGGGGTAGGTAATCTATGGCATGCGTGCCGAACACAGCACGTGAGCTGATTTTCAGTGGCACTCACACTGCCGGGGTCCTGGCCACCGGTCCGCAGAGCTCTGCATTTTAATTTAATTTTAAATGAAGCTTCTTAAACATTTTAAAAACCTTATTTATTTTACATACAACAATAGTTTAGTTATATATTATAGACTTATAGAAAGAGACCTTTCTAAAATGTCAAAATGTATTACCGGCACACAAAACCTTGAATTAGAGTGAATAAATGAAGATTTGGCACACCACTTCTGAAAGGTTGCCGACCCCTGGTCTGCAGTATCAGCAAGAAGGTGCAAGAGAGGGGTTTGAGATTACCTGGTCATGTACAAAGAATGGGTGATAGGAATCCTTTTAAAGAGGCATTTGAGATTAGAATTCACAGGTATAGAACAAGAGAGTGGCCTAGAAAATGGATAGAGTGGATATGGACTGAACATTGACCCAGCAAGACTGGAAAAGACTGATCCAGTGACCTGACCACAAGTAGCTAGAGAAAGGGGAAGAAGGAGATTGTCTGGGGGAATTGTGAGAACAGCGGGTCAAACAACCATCATCCTTTATGCTGGATCCAGAACTCACTGGCACCAGCACCATTTCCAGGCTTCTGTTAGCCAAGCATGGATGAGGCCTCGGGGAATGCAATGCTTCTGTCCATTATTATATCAGAGAAGCAGATCCTGTTACGTCAGAGAGGCTATGGCATTGAATCTGAAGTGCTGGCTAGAGGAATCCACCGGCAAAGGAGAAGGATGGCCAGAGATTCCTGTGTGATTTTATGTTGGAATAGGAAAAGGTACAGAAAACGGGAAGAAAAATGTTTAGGGAACAGCTTCTGTATGACGAGAGATTAATAAGACTGGGACTTTTCAGCTTGGAAAAGAGACGACTAAGGGGGGATATGATAGAGGTCTATAAAATCATGACATTAAATTAATAGACAGCAGGTTTAAAACAAACAAAAGGAAGTATTTCTTCACAAAATGCACAATCAACCTGTGGAACTCTGTCAGAGGATGTTGTGAAAGCCAAGATTATAACTGGGTTAAAAAATAAACTAGATAAGTTCATGGAGGATAGATCCATCAATGGCTATTAGCCAGGATGGGCAAGGATGCAAAACCATGCTCCAAAGTGTTCCTAGCCTCTTTTTGCCAGAAGCTGAGAATGGGTGAGAGGGGACTGATCATCTGTTCTGCTCATTCCCTCTGATACACCTGGCATTGGCCATTGTCTGAAGACAGAATACTGGGCTAGATGAAGGATTGGTCTGACCCAATATGTCCGTTCTTATGTTCTTATCTGTTCTAAGAACAGTTGTACCCACTGGTGTGATACTTTGGGGCTCTGTCAACAAACACCAAATGGTAAATATTAAGAGTCAAAAATAAACTAGGCAGATATCTTCCTGTATGAGATATTGCAGGACTGAGGAGAATCATGGTAATGAATGTTTTTTCATGATTTTCATTCTCCTTTAACCTGTATTATCAGTCTTGACACTAAAAAAATACCCTTTTTTGAAATATATGTTTCTGTAGATAATTTTCATTCCTTTTGAAAACTTCCAGTTTTAATCAAAAACAGAAAATTGATCTGTTTGGGATTTTTTAGGGGAAAAAAGTGAAAACACTTTCGAAATCCTCCCCTGCAAAAATTTCCTTTCATCTTTTTTTTTTTTTTTGCTGAAAATACTTATTTTGAAACCAGTACTACTTGATACAAATACATTTTTGAGTTAATTTTTAAAAGCATAACTCAAGAATCTTAGTCCTTTGATACATAAGCCTCAAATAGTCTTTGGTGCCAAGTTCCTCAAATAGCTTTCCAAGCAAGAAGAGCTGCAATTGTTGTATTGCCTATGCTGATGCTCACTTTAACACGAATATATCAAAAGCACTTTTCCTGACTATCAACATGTGTCTGTATCAGGACTGGCAAAATTACTAGTTGCAAATAATTTATTTCTCTGATTTTTGGCCCTCGTTTATGTTTATGAATCACCCACAATCCAGTTGTGAGGTTATGAATTTGTCCATTATTTCCTATATTTTGTTTACGCATATCGTTGGGCCCATATGTTTCTGTGAACTATTCAAAAGTGCTCACTAGTCAGATTCTGGTATTTAGTCTGTGCAATGGGACAGGTTCCTCAGATGTTATGGTTTCCGTTCTCTAACTGGATGATGTAACTTTTATAAACAGCAGCAAAGCCTCAAGATACCTTTATAAACAGATACAAAGCCGGCGGTGGGGGGGAGGGGAGAGATGAAATCATGACCACACTGAAATTAACAATAAATTAATTGACTTCAACCAAGCCTGATTTCCACCCACTGTAGCTAAATAGGCCAAAGAAATCTTAAACCATTGAAACTATTTTCTTGCACAGAAAAGAGTATTCTAGTTGGTAAAGCCCCATTACTCCAGGTTTTAATATTGCTTGCTTCCTTCCTTATAAGCCATGTTTATTGACTTTGCCAAATTTCTCTTATCACATTCCCACCAAGTTATTGTATGTTTATGTACAGTGCCTGGGGAAGCACTTCTGATGTGCTATTCATGCTTGTGCACAGATATGTTTTATTTTCACCCAAATCCAGTCATTCACAAATAACTGTATCCAAACAAACAACAACTCCTCCCCCAACATTTATTTCACAAAAACTGGTTACATAAATGTGAACGGAAAAGCAACCCAAAAAAGTGGTATGAATATATTCAGAATGAATCTTGAATTCAATTTAGGAAATGTTTTCAAATATGTGAGTGATGGGTTTTTTTGCCCAGCTACAGCACTTGATTGTGTAAACACTAACTGGATGTAAAATCTGTTATCTTGAATAGCAGTCTCGCTGAACCTAATGGTAGTAAGCCTCACACCTGGAAAGTGTCTAATAGATCAGACCTTATTCTGTAAATGATTTCATATAAATTGGATGAGGTTTTCCTAGTATTTAGTAGCAAATAGCTTTATTTCTCAGATAGTAACTGGGTACCTTATGTGCCCTATGGTCCATGCTGCCTTCTCCAACAGAGATTGAAAGTGTCACCTATGCAATGTGCCCATTCCTGGGGGGTTGTCTGCACTACTGCTTAAGTCGATATGAAAATGATACCCCCTGAGCGACAAAGCTTACATCAACTTAAAGCGGTTTCCACAGTGTGCTATGTCGGCGGGAGACGCTCTCCCGCCGACATAGCTTCCATTTCTGATTGAGGTGGAGTAGTTATGCCAACAGGAGAGCACTTTCCTGTTAACAGTTTAATCCTTAAGGTAGATATTTTGTTTAATTAGGCCTTGAAATCTGGAAATTCCTTGACGTTTCTAATTCTGGATGTAGAGAAGACATTTTCTTCAGATTTTCTGATGTATTAATTCTAATAGAAGCTGGAAAAAAGGATGATTTTTCTTTGATATTGCAAGGTTCTTGAAAACTTGGAAAATATATACAATGAGATGTAATTAAAATGACTGGTGCAAGAAACAAAGAACTTGCCATACCAATTCAGATCAGTGGTCTCTAGTCTAGTATTCTGTCTCTCATAGTAACCAATATCAAATGCCTCAGAGGAAGGAGTAAAACCCACAATAAATATAATGGGTCTAACATACCTACAGGTGATGTTTCTGCCAAACCCAAGCACTGGGGTTGACTTATGTCCTGACATGTGATGGTATGTATTCCTTACAAAAGTTTAGCCTGCCTAATGTAAACATGAATATTCTTATTGTTCATATAAATGACAAAATCCTGATTTCATAAAATAAAGTACATTATCCATACATAAGATTATTGAAATATTGTGTAGTATGAGAATTTTTTTGCTTCCAGACATCTGACAGTTTTGAATCTTAAGTATTGTTGAATTTCATTTCCTGTTTAGTGAAGCTCATACACAATGTTGTTGTAATGTAATGATTGGAGATATACCAATCTCCTAGAACTGGAAGGGAACCTTGAAAGTTCATTGAGTCCAGCCCCCCTATCTTCACTAGCAGGACCAATTTTTTGCCCTAGATCCTTAAGTGGCCCCCTCAAGGATTGAACTCATAAGCCTGGGTTTAGCAGACTAATGCTCAAACCACTGAACTAACCCTCCCTCCATCTCATGCTAGCCTCCTCTTTTCTGAGGGCAAGTGATCCTTCACTCTTCAGTTTGCCAGCCTGCACAATTGCTATATTCCCAGCCTATGCTGCAATATTAGCTAGACATTCCATAAAAGTGTCCACATGCATTGGGCCCCATTCGCTGTCATCTTATCTCCTGTCCAGTCATTTACACCCGAGCAAAGGGGATGCAAAATGCTATCATTCTGATTTCAAATGGTGTAAATCATTTCATGGGATGCAAGACAATGGAGAATCAGCCTTCTTTCCTTTTAAATAGACTGCCAATGTGAAGCTTTTCCAAACAAAAGAGTTGAATTTATTCTTGGGGTAACCCAGCTGACTTGAGTGTTACATCAAGAATGCATTTGGCTCAGTTTACCCACTGTGTTTTAGTTACTTTACATAAATATTTTGCTTTACTTCAAGACTTGAGACTAAGAAATTCTTACAAGTCTATGCCTCAGACATGGAACAGGCCAAGAGGTCCTATTTCCCCACCATATTACTGGACACTAAACTGTGCACTGCTGAACTATCCTAGATGGAACAGTTTTGTCAACTCAGACTGCCTGGATGCTTGGCTGGTGTGTCTTGCTTACATGCTCAAGTTCCAGATTTGGAGGTAGGAAGTAACCAGCAAGGAACTGCGGTGCAAGGCAAATTGCTTTCATCTGTTGCAGAAGAGTTACGATCATGTGGATATATTTCACCAAATCAATTGCCTACCATCTCAAGGGCCTTGGCCATTGATGGCATTTCTGTGTTACTTGTTCTCTAAGCTGTTGTATGCCATCAGCAGTCTCCTGAGGACTAAAATATTTAGCTTAACTGAAATCATTGGGCTCAACATAGGGGTATTGGCGTGAAATTGAATAGCCTATGATTATGCAGGAAGCCCACCTGGCTCTAACAGTCCCTTCCAGTCATAAATTCTATGAAACTCTGTTCTTGACAATAGCAGTTCTTTTCACTGTAGTTTTATATTTTTCTATCTGGCAAATATTAACTTCTTCCTCTGTCCAATGAAGCACATTTCTGAGAATGCTCCTACTTTGTTAGCTATTTGTCCAGAGTTAGCTGAGAAGTCACACATTATTTTTGGTGTGTGCTACACAAATAGTGGCTTTAAACCAACAAACAAAAAACAACTCACCAGTGATGGAATGGTAAATCTTTTCTTTAGATTCCTCCTTGTTCCCCCTCCTCCCCATCCCCAGTCTGGGATATGCGTGGCACTACCCTCTCTCCTAACAGTAATTGTATCATAGGTCTAATCTGGTGCTTAATTTAGATTCTTTCTTCTTTAACACGAAAGCCCCTTGTATTATTCTGACAGTAAACTGGCTTTACAATGGACATATATGTTTATACTGAGTTTAAGACCCCTTTACACTGCCAGAGTTTTGTAAAGTGGCCTTCATGTAAATGAGAATCAGGCCCTTTGTGTTCCTATAGATATGTAAATGATAAGATTTATTACAATCCAGTATTCAGATACATAGATTCCTTCCATGTTATTTTATAAGAGAGAAACATCTACAAATGTGTGCAATGCAGCTGTTATTAGTATTAATGTAAAAGCTCTATCAGACCAAAGTCAGTCATGAAGGACCTACAAAGTTATTCACAAGAAAATTAAATGCTTCTAGAATTACAGTAGCCTTAGAAAAAAAGTATTGCCTCTCTTTTTTTTTGAAACAGGGCTTTTCAGCTGCATTAGGCTTCATGTGATCTTTCACAGGCCACATGCTTTTCTGGCAAATCCAGACACATTCTCTATTTAGCTCTCCTTTGTTTTTATTAAAGCATAGCCAGGTTACGTGCTATGCTGTCCCCTTTCTCCATAAATGTTTTTGCACTGCTCTCGATAAATTATACCACTAATAAAGAACTTTAAAATAATGCTGACCTCCATACAAATAAATTGAGTGTGATATTAACATTTAGCTATCAGTCCGTCTAGATTTTCCTTTTGATCTTTTTTTTATGACTAGCCCAATAGGAATGTACTTGAAGTCTTATTCAGTTTAAATGTGTTACCATAATCAGACTTACACTCTATCATTACTTGAAAAGTTTTGAATGATCCAAGAGCCCTGCCAAGTAATGATTTATGGTTAATAAAAGCCCTATCAGGAAAACAGTCAAAACTTTATTATTTTTGTGCATTGTGCCCTTAAATCATTTTTATTAATTATGCCTGATGACTGAATATTCAGTGCCCAAGACCCTTCTCTCCCCTCTTCCTTCCATCTCCTTCATTTTACTTTCACATTTACAGGGTATGTGATCTCTCAGGCTCAAGCCCAGAGTGAAAGCAGAATACATTGAGTGTCTGATCCAGCTCCCACTAAGGTCAATGGCAAACCCCCCACTGAGTCCAGTGGGACAGGATCAAGCCATGAATATCTTCTACACAATCCTGAACAAAGACAAAATAACAGATGTTTCCTTTTCTAATGTAGGCAGACAGGAGAAAGAGGAATGAAAGATACACAAACTCTTTTATACAATAGGCATGCTGAACTTGTGCTCTTTATATTGCGCCTTTTCCATCAAAATACACATTGTAACAAATTAAACCACAAACATACACAGTTTCCAAACTGAAAATTGGCTGGGGACGTCTGGTAAGGATTTTATCTTGAACCTACCCTAGTTTTTTTAAGTCTTAGCTACTAGGAAGTGTTTTATCTTTATTTCTCTTGTAATCATTTCTGACTGTAATAACTTGTTCTTGTACTCACTTAAAATCTATATCTTTACAGTTAAATAAACTTGTTTGAATCTTTAATCAAAACTATTCCAGTGTAATGTTAAAACTGAATTGCTTGGTAATTACAATTAAAGTAGCACACAGTTTTATATTGACTCTTTACAGGAGCAACAGACCTATAATATCAGAACTACCCAAGAGAGGGATGGACAGTGCAGAGCACGTTGTTGATGAAAATTTGGGGCTGAGGATGCTGGCTCTGGGATGGGACTGGTGATGAGGAGTTTCCAGTGCAGGAGGGTGCTCTGGACTGCAACTGAGGGGTTCGGAGGGCAGAAGCGGGGTTAGGGCTGGGGCACGGGGTTGGCACATGGGAGGAGGTCAGGCTCCAGGTGGTGGTTATCTCAAGCAGCTCCCAGAAACAGCGGCATGTCCCTTTCGAGCTCCTATGCAAAGAAGCTGTCAGGCGGCTCTGCGCACTGCCCCATCCGCAGGCACTGCCCCTGCAGCTCCCATTGACTGTGGTTCCCAGCCAATGGGAGCTGCAGCAGATGCGCTTGGGGTGGGGGCAGTGTGCAGAGCCCCCTGGCTGTCCCTACCCTTAGGAGCT
This sequence comes from Chelonoidis abingdonii, assembly GCF_003597395.2. Classification (NCBI taxonomy): domain Eukaryota; kingdom Metazoa; phylum Chordata; order Testudines; family Testudinidae; genus Chelonoidis; species Chelonoidis abingdonii. The sequence goes on along the minus strand of NC_133771.1, from coordinate 35,797,250 downwards.
GGAGGGGGGACATGCCGCTGCTTCCAGGAGCCACACTGAGCCACAGTACATGCGGAGCAGGGCAAGCCCCAACCCCACTTCCTGGCTGGAGCGCTGAGCAGGGAAAGCCCCCGACCCTATTCCCTGGTGGGAGCTCGAGGGCTGGATTAAAAGGTCTGATGGGCCGGACGCAGCCCACAGGCCATAGTTTGTCCACCTCTGCACTAGCTGCTGTCTTGTGTTCTCAGAATAAAACTGCTGCTGCTTCAGTTGTTGTGAGAGTAATCTCATTCCATGAAAGTTAGCAACTCACTTGATGGGAATCCATCTGATGAACCATCACTCAGTAAAAATGGTGTCCCAATGCTCTCTTCAGTACATCTTAAATATTTGAAGACAAGTATAAGAAAAAATGAAATGTGTAATGCAGAACTGAGATATAAACATAATACATAACAAGCAATAATAGAGGGATCGGCAACCTGATGGCCGGGCTGGTTTGTTTACCTCTTGTGTCCACAGATTTGGCCAATCCTGGCTCCCGGCTGCGGTTCGCCACTCCAGGCCAATGGGGGCTGCAGGAAGTGGCACGGGCTGAGGGATGTGCCAGCCGCCACTTCCTGCAGCCCTCATTGGCCTGGAGCGGCGAACTGTGGCCAGTGGGAGCCGCGATCAGCCAAACTTGCAGACATGACAGGTAAACAAACCTGCCCAGCCCGCCAAGATGCTTACCCTGGCGAGCCACATGCCAAAGGTTGCTGATCCCTGCAATAATACCACTATGTATATGTTTTAAAGCAAATATTTTAACTCCGGTACTTATGAGCTATGACTATTATCATGAAATAGCAAAAGATAATATTGTATCTCCTCTGAATAGCTGTATTCTGTATTTGGAGTAGACTATAAACAGACAGGACAAATGGCTTCCATTATGAATGATTTTATATCACTTTGTTGAGTTGACTTTTCTAATCAGAAGAATGGGAAAATAAACATATATTCCTGGAAATTATTCAGGTGGACAATAAGGGAGGAGAATGAGAATATCTCATGGCAAGAAAGGGTTCTGTGTTGTACTTAGAAAGAACTTGTCTATACTTCTCAGTGTTAGGGTTGGCTATAAGTATTGGGGCATGATGCTGTGAAATGTTGAGTATCCTTTTTTATTGAAGTCAATGGGAGATAAAGAACCTGAGCATCTTAAAGCGACATGCACAGGTACAGCAATCAAAAAGTAATCTCAGAAGTAAGATGTGTTTGATGGTCTATTCTCAACTTGAGTGGAACTTCTGCTGCAAAAAACATTAAAAATAAAGTACAGTTCAAAGCAAGTGACTTAGGAGGAAAAGAAAAGAAATTAATAGAACAGGGTTTCCAGATCTATTTCAGTACATCTGACTGTGCATAGTCTTTCATTCCATAACCTCAGTCATGCCTTGCCAGCTGTCGTATCCAAAGGCACAACACTGGTCATAAAACTCTTTCATGATTTAAGGTATGTGGTTACTCCTGTGTGACCATGCCTTGGGTCCACCATCTGCTGTGATCTTTCTCTTTGTTTTGTTACCTTCCTCCTGATATCAGGTGGTGCAATGCTAGCCAAAAGGTACAGGCTATCCTTTGGTGTTGGCTTTAGACATCCTGTTATTCCATGCCAGCTATCAGTTAGAATAGGGTCTAGTTTCTTAGCATGGACAGATTGTTCCCACACTGGACACGTATACTCTGCTATGGAGTAGCACAAGACAATAGCAGTGGTTTGTGAAGTAACTGAGTTGACTCCCCACTTTGATGTGACCAACTTTTGGAGGATGCTGTTGCAGGTGCTAACTTTCCCTTTTATCTTCTCTGCATGTGCTTTGAAGGAAAGTGTTTGGTCCAATGTCACCTCCAGATAAACAGGGTTTGGGTGATTAACCAGTGAGATTCCATTCCAGGTGATGTTTAGTTTCCGCTTGGCTTCTCAATGGCGTAAGTGAAAGGCCATCACCTATGTCTTGGTGAGGTTGGCATGAAGCTGAGTATTACTGTAATAAGCTCAGAGGTTGCTCAATGCACATGTCAGTGTGCTCTTGATAGTGGCAAAGTCCTTCTCCTGTGATGTAATGCATAGATCATAGGCATATATGAAGCTCCTTGTATTGCTCTGGGCATTGGCATATATGTTGAAAAGGTCTGGTCCTAGTACACTGCCTAGAGGGAGACCATTTCATTGTCATCTCCAGAGGCTCTATTTCTTGCACAGTTCTGTGTAAAACAGTTTGTTCTCCAGAAGAGATCAGCTGAACTAGGCAGTGGTCATTTCTCATATCATAAACTTTGGCAAGCAGGTTTTGGTGTCTGACTGTATCCTATGTTGCTGATAGGTCTACAAAAACACAGCACTTGTTATCATCCCTCTCTCAAACCCATCTTCTGCATACTGGGTGATATTTAATATTTGGCCAGTATAAGACTTTCTAGGTCTAAATCCAGCTTGTTCTGGTATTAGATGCTATTTGATATAAGGTGAGAGGCAATTGAGCATGAGGTATTCATAAAGTTTATAGAGGTGACATATGAGTGATAGTTCTTTAGGTTAGAGGCATTCCTCCGTGGCTTCAATAGAACTATTACACAGGCTTGTCACCATAATTTAGGTATTCTGTGGGTTGATATGCAATTGTTAAAAAGGCGTAATACCCATAACTTGGTTGTGGGAACCAAAGTGCTTAATCTGCTCTGTTATATTTCATTGAGTCCAGATGGTTTCCTATTCCTCAAGGTGATTTATTCTGGCGTTGAGTTCATTTGTTATACATGCTGCACTGAAATAAGTTTCTTCCAGATCAGTTTGCTGTCTGATTAGTATTTTAGGCTGCTTTTTTGGAGCTTTCCAATTAAGCAGAAGCTGGTGTGCCACCTGGCTGGCTATGATGTTGTGGTGTTTCTCTACTTTCTTTGGGTCATTATTCAGCTTACAAATGGTCAACCATGCTTTCCTACTAGGGTGGGTCATGTCTATTCCTTCAATCAATTCTTTCCATCTCCGTCATCTTTCTTCTTGGAAGTTGTTAACTAGGGCTGTCCTTGCTGCGATAGTGTCTTCCGAGAAAGGATCTCTTTGGAACATTTGTTGGTATTTTTTGTACTCTGCTGCAAGCATGGGACTGAAACCTGGTATGTGCTCAGCTCTGCATCCTCAAGGTATATACTTCTTGGAGGTATTGTGCAGTGCATTCACAAAGAGATCATAATTCTCTGAAGTTGTATCAATGTAAGGCAATTTGTTATCAAGATCTTCAGAGAAACCTCTTCTATCTGCTGTTTTGAAAGTGAAGCATCAATACATTGGTATCAGATTTGGAGTTATTGCTGCTGTGGCATTGATTGCAATTGGTTTGTGTTCTGCGTGCAGGATGGGTTGCAACATGTCTTTTTTGCACACAACTTCTATGTTGCTATTAACAAAGGCAAGTCTGGATTATAGCTTTCCCTCCATCTGGAGCTGTTAAAGGATCCAGCTAGCTCTGAGTCATGGATCAAACGTAGGTGGTATGCCTTGGCCCACATCTCATCTATAGTGGATCCCAAGCACTGTCCCAGCGGAGTCTCTGTCATCTTTTTTTCCAAAAGGTATTGTGATCCAAACAGATTATGTTTGATCCATTCTATCACTTCTAATTTCTTTAAAAGTACCTCATCATTAATATACAATGCTACTCCATCACTTTTACCTTTATTTCTGTCTTTCCTGAACAGCACGTACCCTTCAGTACTGGTGCTGAAGTCATGACCGCTATTCCACCATGTTTCCATCATCTCTAAAATATCTGGTTTCACTTCCTGCATCAGTAGTTTTAGTTCCTCCATTTTGTTATCAAAGCTCCCTGCATTGGTGTATAGACATCTGAGTTTTTTCTGCTTGGCTTCACCGAGATTCCTCACCCAATTAGGCATACTCATTTTTCTGCCAGTATCACCCACCTGACAGTTACCTTCAGTTTCCATCTTTCCTCCTGTTGTCCATTCTCCTACCTTATGTTGGTCCTTTCTCCAGTGCAGCATCCACTTTTACTTCATTTTCCTTCCTCAATATTAGAATCAGACAACTGGGCATCTCCCAGTTTTCTCCACTGAATTCCTAATTTAAAACTCTTGTAATAAGTTGTGCCATCCTCCATCCCAGAAGTCTGTTTCCCTCCCCGCTCAGGTCTGTCCCAGGAGAATTGTCCTTTGTCTGTATATGCCTCCCAGTGGTCAAACATCCTCCTCATAACACCATTGCTATTTTTTTATTAGGTCATTCAGTGCAATGGATATAGTACACCACATGCTGTGATTGCCATGTGTAAGACCCAAGGCTCTTGAAAGGTGTGTTGTGTGTGTGTGTGTGTGTTATTCATTGTAGCGGTGCAGCTAAGGCTGTGGCTACATTAGAAATTTCAAAGCGCTGCCCCGGCAGCGCTGTGGGAGCGCAGCCGCGGCAGCGCTTTGAAGTGTGAGTGTAGTCAGAGCCGCAGCGCTGGGAGAGAGCTCTCCCAGTGCTGCTTGTAAACCACATCCCTTACGGGTGTAACGTGCAGCGCTGGGAGCCGTGCTTCCAGCGCTGCCTCCCTGATTACACTGACACTTTACAGCGCTGCAAGATGCAGCGCTCAGGGGGGTGTTTTTTCACACCCCTGAGCGCGAAAGTTGCAGCGCTGTAAAGTGCCAATGTAGCCAAGCCCTAAGCCTGCATGTTTTGCATCTGTTGTTCCAGCAAGACCTGATGCCACTTTGAATTCGTGTGTCCTGGTCTGTGGTGAGCTTTCTTGCGATGATGAGCTTGAAGAGGTTGGGACATTGTTAGAAGACCAGATGTAAGTATTCAGAAATCACTAAAAAGCATGGTCTTAATGGCTTGATGGCTTATTATAACAATCTGTAACCCAGTAAACTCCCTTTTTGTTCTATGACCATAGGGATGTTAATGGGCTACTTCACCTTGAATGGTCCCTTAGAATATGTGCTAACTACTTATGCTAAACTGTCTGTTTGATCTTGTATTTAGTTGTGACACTCAGGGTACCTTTCATAGGGTATGGCTACACTTGAAATTTCAAAGCGCTGCCACAGCAGCTCTATAGGAGCACTGCCGCAGCAGCTCTTTGAAGTGTGAGTGTGGTCGGAGCTCCAGCGCTGGGACGTAAACCACATCCTCTACGGGTGTAGCTTGCAGCGCTGGGAGCGCGGCACTGATTACACTGAAGCTTTACAGCGCTGTATCTTGCAGTGCTCAGGGAGGTGTTTTTTCACACCCCTGAGCGCCAAAGTTGCAGCGCTGTAAAGTGCCAGTGTAGCCATACCCCCAGACCTGAAGAAGAGCTCTGTGTGGCTTGATGGCTACAACAACACTGCATACAGTGATGCCTACAACCCACTTGGCAATGTCTAGGAATCTGGAGTGGCCACAATTTATTACACTAATTATAACTGTCTCACAGTTACCTTTTGCTCCCCTCAGTTGTTAGTCATATCTATCCATTGTATCTCATTTTATGGTTAGATTATACACTCTTTTGGGACAGAGCATGTCTTTTCATTATAGGTTAGTACTGTGCTTAGCACAATGTGGTAGTGATCTGTATTTACTCTGCTCTTACTATTATTGGTGGTAATTTTCATCTCTCATTTCATGTAGCTGTAAGTGAGTCTTTGATCTGAATAAAAAGCTTGGTATTTGTTTTGTCAGTATGTTTAGAATTATGTAAAGTTTGAAAAATTGTTCATCCAGCGGCCTGAGGTGAGTGTTTTGTTTTGTTTTTTAATAGGCATGTAAAATTACCACCAGGTTACTAATACCAATCTTCAAGGCAAGGGTGGGTAGGTAGAATTTGTGGGTAAGCTGGTAAATGTTCCCAATACTTTAGTAAGGCCGAATTCAGTCCCTGTTCTGTAGGGCTACCAATAAGTACCTAACATTGGGGCACCTTGTTTAATCTTTACAGACATAAATCATATGTAAGGATACAGTTTAGTCTCAGTGGTCATGGAGGTCATGGATTCCATGACTGTAACAAATGTCCATGACTTCTTCGGCTTCAGCCCCTGCAGCAGTAGCTGCGGCAGGAGTGGAGGCTGGAGCTGTCAGCCCCCATGGCGGCAGCTGGATCTGTTAGTCCCCATGGCCATGGCAGGGCTGGAGTTACCAGCCCCAGCAGTAGCGGCTGGAGCTGTCAGCCCCCTTGACTGCAGCAGGAATTGGAGGCCCCCACCCCTGGGTGTCAGGTCTTAGGCTGTCATTCCAACCCCTATGACCTCCTGTGGGGCTTGGCTTCAGTCCCTCTAAGTGGTCAGCCCCTCATCTCTCCTCTCCCCATTATTTTTTGCAAAAATCACGGACAGATCGTGGGCTTCTGTGAATTTTTGTTTATTGCCCATGAACTGTCCATGACTTTTGTTAAAAATAACTGTGACAAAATCTGAACCTTAATCATATGGCATGATGGCAGGCTTTTACCTTTATATGGAAACAGACATTTTGAACCTTGTGCCAGGCCTTTGAACCAATTGCATGCGGAACTCCCACTGCAGTAAAAGTGTCAGATCCTCCACTGGTGTAAATCAGCAGCCTTCCATGGAGTTACATCAGTTCAGGCCAGCTGAGGATCTGGACCAATGCAAATGGTACTTGCAGGACCTAGCCATTTATTATAACTATTATGCAAACATCCCGATTACTGTAAAATTCATTCACAAATCTTTATCCCTGCACAATTATTGTACATGACTAAGGCTTTGGCTACACTTGGAGGTGTGCAGCGCTGGGAGTTACAGCTGTCTTCGTACAACTGTGTAGGAACAGCGCTGCAGTGTGGCCACACTGACAGCTACCAGCGCTGCAGTGTGGCCACATTTGCAGCATTTGCAGCGCTGTTGGGAGTGGCACATTATGGGCAGCTATCTCACAGAGCACCTCATCCCATTTTGGTGCCGTGGGTTGTGGGAAGGGGGCGGAGGGGGCGGGTCATTCTGCTTCCTGTCCCAACGCCCCATGATGCATCGCTTCACATCCCAGCAGTCACTGTTTTTACGTCCATGTTTGGCGCCATCGTGACTCTCCCAATGATTTCTGTGCAATGTGATTTCTGTGGGAAATGGAACCCAGACTGCTGAGGAGTATGCTGATGAGTCTCGCCAGCACATCATATTTGGCAGTTGAGCTATTCCTTGAGATCCAAAGTGATGAGGAATCCGACAATGATAGCGAGTCGCCTGATGTGTACGACATGAAATTGCTGCTGGCATTCACGGAAATGCTCAGCACCATGGAACGCCGCTTTTGGGCTCAGGAAACAAGCACTGAGTGGTGGGATCACATCGTCATGGAAGTCTAGGATGACGAGCAGTGGCTGCAGAACTTTCGGATGAGAAAAGCCACTTTCATGGGACTGTGTGCTGAGCTTGCCCCCACCCTGCGGCACAAGGACACGAGATTGATAGCTGCCCTGCTGGTGGAGAAGCGGGTAGTTATTGCAATCTTGAAGCTGGCAACTCCAGACAGCTACTGATTGGTCGCGAACCAGTTTGGAGTGGGAAAGTCGAGCGTTGGAATTGTTTTGATGCAAGTTTGCAAGGCCATTAATCGCATCCTGCTAAGAAGAACCGTGACTCTGGGGAATGTGCAGGACATTGTGGATGACTCTGCACAAATGGGTTTCCCTAACTGTGGAGGGGCGATAGATGGGACACATGTTCCTATTCTGGCACCACCCCACCTAGCATCCGAGTACGTTAATTGGAAGGGATATTTCTCTATGGTTGTCCAGGAGCTTGTGGATCACTGTGGACATTTCATTGACATTAACACAGGTTGGCCTGGAAAGGCGCATGATGCACGCATCTTTTGGAACACTGGCCTGTTCAGGAAGCTGCGGGCAGGGACTTTTTTCCCAGACTGGAAGATCGCAGTAGGGGACGTTGAAATGCCCATTGTGATCCTTGGAAAACCCGCTTACCTGTTAATGCCTTGGCTCATGAAACCATATACAGGCAAGCTTGATAGGAGCAAGGAATGGTTCAACTACAGGCTGAGCTGGTGCCGAATGACTCTGGAGTGTGCTTTTGGCCATTTAAAGGGGTGCTGGAGATCTCTGTATGGGAAGCTAGACTTGGGAGAAAGCAGCATCCCTGCAGTTATATCCGCGTGCTGTACCCAGGGCCGACTTTAGGAAGTGTGGGGTCCAATTCAAACAGTTTCGACAGGGCCCCGGCAGAGATGACTAAAAAAAAACAAAAAACACATGTTAAAAAACACATGGGGCTTATACTCACCTGGCAGTGCTCCAAGTCTTCAGCGGCACTTCTGCGGCGGGTTCTTCACTCGCTCCAGGTCTTCGGTGGCACTGGACTCGCCACTGAAGACCCAGAGCTAGTGAAAGACCCGCTGCCGAAGTGCTGCCAAAGACCCGGAGCGCAGGCAAGTGAGTAAAAATTAAAAAGGCGCCTCTAGCCAGGGAAGGATTCTCACTAGGTGCGGGGCCCTCTTAGGCGCGGGGCCCGATTCGGGAGAATTGTTGGAATAGGCCTAAAGCCGGCTCTGGCTGTACCCTCCATAATATTTGTGAAGAGAAGGGTAAAAGATTCAGTCAGGCATGGATCTCTGAGGTTCAATGCCTGGAGGCTGAATTTGCACAGCTAGAGAGCAGGGCTACTAGAGAGGCCCAGCACAGGGCTTCAAGGTTTAGGGATGCCTTGAGGGAGGAATTTGAGGCTGATAACCAACAGTAATGTTTTGTGCCTTGCACGGGAGTGAAGTGTAGTTGTTACAATGTTAGTAGGAATCTGTTTTTCCTAAGCTGATTTGCAGTGCCTGTTTCTTTCCTGGGCTAAGGTATCTTTTGACTTTCTGCAATAATAAAGACTGTTTTCAAAGCCAAGAATTCATTTATTGACAGACACACAACATTTTGGGAACCTAAAAGGACAGTGGGGTGGGGTGGGGAACTGTACAGTCACAGGTTTGAATATGTCCTGTCTGGAGTGCTGTGCAATGGCTGCTGCACTTCAAGATGCCTATACTGCATGGTGATGGGGTTTGAGTGCAGAGGGTAAGGGTCGTAGTTCTCAGGGCTGGTTGGTGAACGTACAGGTGTTGGGGGCAGCTGGTGTGGTAAGAACCTGGATGCTGCGGAAGGGGGTTTTGAGCTGACATTGGGGCACAAGGGAAAGAGCTTTGGGAATGGGGGGGGAGGGACGGCACAGTAGTGCTCTGTCTGCATGTCTACGAGCTCCTGGATAGAGTCCGCTTGGCGTGGCAGGATGCTTATCAGCTGCTTTGTGCTTTTCTTCCTGGCCGCTGCGTTTTTCTGGTGGATCCTGCTTTCTCTTTCCCTCCAGTCCTGCACTTTTTGATTCTCTCTGGCAGATTGATCCATAACTGCTTGCAGCAGGTCGTCTTTGCTTTTTCGCGGCTTCTTCTGGAGGTTTTGGAGTCTTTGAGCTGTTGATAACATGGCCCATGTTCCTAGCAGCCGGGCTAGGTGGGAAGCAGATGAAACAGGACATCACCACCTTGCTAACCAGGCTGTCTCTCAGGCAGCTGTCATGCTGCACAGAGCAGCAACCCACAGCGACCATCCTCAGCTGGCGTGAGAAGTGACTTCTTCCTTCTCCCTGCCCGGGCCTGGCTCCCAGGGACAGCAGCTGAACGAGATTCACAAACATTGGTGCTGTGACTCTCCCCGAGCTAGAGGCATGTGCTCACCGCTCCTATGCAGCATTTGTGTGTCTAAACCATCCAGGACAGATGTCTAAGCAGTGTCCTTTGAAAACCTCCAGTGAAGGAGCTTCCGTGATCTCTCTAGGTAGTCTGTTACATTGTCATACTGTCCTTACAGTTAGATAGTTTTTTCTGAAATTTAATCTAAGTCTGCTATGCTGCAGTTTGAACCCATTGCTTCTTGTCCTGCCCTCTGTGGCAAGAGAGAGAATTTTTTCTCCATCTTTTTTATGGCAGTCTTTCAAGTATTTGAAGACCACTATCATGCCCCCCCTTAATCTCCAATTTTTCCAAACTAAACATAACCAGTTCCTTCAACCTTAGCTCATATGACTTGCATTCCATCCCGTTGATCATCTTTGTTGCTTACCCCTGAATCCTTTGCAGTTTCTCTACATCCTTGTGGTGACCAAAATTGGACACAGTACTCCAGCTGTGGTCTAAAAGTGCTGAATAGAGTGGTACTATAACCTCCTGTGACTTACATGCTATGCATCTGTTAATACAACCTGAAATTGCATTTAATTTTTTGCAGCAGCATCACATTGCTGACTCATGTTGAAGTTATGACCCACCACAGCTCCCACATCCTTCTCAGCAGTGCTGCTGCCAAGCGTGTTATCCCCATTTTTGTATTTGTGCATTTGCTTTTTCTTTCTGCATGTAGCAACTTCATTTGTCTTTATTGATTTTCATTTTTGTTGTCTATAGCCCAGTTCTCCAATTTATTAGGATCCCTCTGAATTTTAACTCTTTCATACAAAGTGGTTGCAAGACCCCCTCGCTTTGTGTCATCTGCAGATTTGTTCTGTATGCTCTCTATTCCAACACCCAGATCATTAATAAAGATGTTATATAACTCCAGACCGAGAACAGATCCAAGTGGAACCCCACTTGAGACGGCCTTCAAATCTAACACCATTCCATTAAGTTACTCTTTGTTTACCATTGTTTAACCAATTATGTATCCACTTACTGGTAGTTCTACCAAACCCACATTTCTCCAGCTTACTTATCAGAATGTCATGTGGGTCTGTGTCAAAACCTTTGCAAAAGTCCAGGTATAATATGTCTACTATATTCCCCCTATCCACCAAATGTGTTACCTTGTCAGAGAAGGAAATCAAACTGGTTCGGCATAGTTCGTTCTTAGTAAATATATGTTGGGTGCTAGTAATTACCCCTTCATCATCCAGGTATTTTCAAATTGAACATTTTATAAATTGCTTTAGTAGCTTCACAAGTATCAAGGTCAAGCTGCCTGGTTTATCTTTCTCTGGTTCCTCCATTTTTGCTTTTTTAAATATGGGCACTAACTTAGCCTTTGTCTAGTCTTCTGGGACCTCCCCTGTCATCCATGAATTTGCAAATATTATTGCCAGTGGCTCTGAGATTCCTTCAGCTAATTCCTTCAACACCCTGGGGTGAACAGCATCAGGCCTCACTGACTTGAATTCATTCAATTTAGTCAAAAAATATCTTGATTTCCCTACTCCAGCCCCGGGTACCTTACTCCTTTTCCCATCCTTTCTCCCATCATTCTTTCCAGAGGACTCACTCAGTTATCTCTCCCCAAAGTCAGTTTTTCTCTTGTCTTTTCACAGGTTATTCTTCTCTCTTCAGTGATCCCCTCAGCATTGTCATCCATTTGCCATTGGTGCTTTATCTCTCTCCCCCACAATGTTTTCAATGGTTTCTCTCCCAGTTCTGCTATCCACATCTCTCCCTCAATGCTGTCTCCTTTTTTCCCATTTACTGCTCCATGTTCCATTCCCCTCTCATTCTAGTTCTGTGCCTTCTTGTAGAGTGGGTACGACCTATGCAACTGCTATGGAAATAACTGGGATGGTGCTTGACTAATACATCTTTTCTTTCTCTGATTTCTATCTATGTAAAAGATGGTGACATAATGCAACAAAAAATCTGCGCTTATTTGGAAGAATTCATCAGAGCATCACCCGCTAGCAGCTTGGGGGGAAAAATCAGCCTCAAGGCACATAAAAAGTAGGATTGTTCCCATTTTTAAAAAAATATATATTTTTTTTTAAAATTAGGAACAGGGAAAGAGATTGCTACTAAATGGCATAGATTGTGAACTACCAAATAAACCTGTAGCTTGACAGATGTCCACTGTTTGATGGGCCTATGGCATTCAAATTACCCAGCATATCTCCAGTAATAAAACAGAATAATGATTCAAGCTATGTTACTTATTCGTTTTACTCTGAGTCTGAAAGCCATAATATCCTGTGCTGATGGATGTAAATTGTCTCAGATAATTAGTTCTGATAGCATGATAACAAATTTGAAGTCTTTACAGTTTAACAATCAGAATGGCTTGGATTTTAAATTGCAGTGAAAAAAAGAAAAGAAAAGCAAAGAAAAGCATTTTTTTCTTGGCACTCAGATGTGTAATGTTCAGGGTGTGACTGGAAAGCATTATTAAGAATATAAATCAGTAGCATAAGACACAAACAAATGCTACAAATCAAATGTAAATTTGCACATCTATTGCATATTATTGACTGCTAATCCTTTCTTTAAGTAAGCAGCAGCATTATCCTGTTCTTTATAGCATTTCTTAGCTTGATTGGGCTGTCTAGATTACCTTAATTAAGTTTAGGTTTCCTTCATTAAAGAGAAGCTAAAATTTTTCATTGTTCCTTAGCAATTTAAGCAAAACTTCCACTGATGCCAAAGGGAGTTTTACCTCGATAAAAAGTACTGAAATGGGCCCTAAATTCTGATTGGTTAGTAAAATAAATTCCAAAAGGTCTGACCCCTTTTCCTTTTATGAGGTGGGCCAAAAAATGATTGGTTTCCTTTGGATCATCATTCCATCTCTTTCTGATGATAGCCTTCTTTCCTCAGATGCAGTGAATGTAGTGGTTTAAGACTTAAGTTGGACATGCCTGCACTCCGTGGAACCAAATTTTCAAGTGCTGAAAGGGTTAATTCAGCTAATTTACCTTCAGATATTGAGGGTTTCAATAAAAAATCCTAAAAGGCCCCCTTTGTCTTGCGGAAGGCTGAAAATGGTTGGTATTAATGGATTAATTAATTCTTCCAAGACTGATCACATTACGGTGAAAATCCATGAACAACCAGCATGCAGCAGTAATCTTAACTGCTCATTATTAACTATACTGTTGTGTTGATGCTTTGGATTTATATGGATCAAGATCTTTGATTACTTGACCAACTCCAACAAATAAATCGTCACACCTTTGTGAGGTAGGGAAGCATTGATATAAGCATTTTACAGATGGATAAGTGAGGCAAATGAGGTTAAGTGACTAGCTTAATGTTAGACAGTGTGTCAGTGGCAGAGAGGGAAAATGAATCCAGGAATCTTGCTGTCCAGACTTGACTGGTTATCATTAGGCCATACTTTATTTCATCTTCAAGCATGGTATCAATCAGGTATGACGGGAAGAAGGCAGCAGCTGAAGATGAAGACCTGATTTCACAGGCATGATTTTCCAAAATGCCGGTGGGTGCTCGACCCCCTGGTTCTGCCCCAAGTCCAACTCCCACTCCACCCCTTCCCCTAAGGCTCCACTCCCACCCATCTCTTCCTGCCCACATTCCACTCCCACCCCACCTCTTTCCGCTCAATTCTGCCCTCTCCCCCAAGTGTGCCACATCCTCGCTCCTCTCCCCTTTCCCCCTCAACTTCCTGCATGCCGCTAAACAGTTGATTATGGCTGGCGGGAGGTGCAGGGAGGGAGGGGGAAGCGCTGATCGGTGGGGCCTGCTGGTGGGCAGGAGGCACTGGGGGGAGAGGGAGGTGCTGATAGGAGAGCTATCAGTAGGTGCTCAGTATCCACCATTTTTTCCTCATGGGTGCTCCAACCCCAGAGCACCCACAGAGTCGGCACCTATGCCTGATTTGCATTTACACTAAGGCCTGTTTTTACTACTCTGTCAGCACAAATGCCTTTAAATTATGATGTGTGTAAATTACCTTTAAACCCACTTTAAAGCTCCTTTACACTGCCAAAGCAGTGAAAATGGGTTTTGAAATAAAAGCAAATTGGGCCCTATATGTCTTCCACTGTGATAAAAATTGTTCTACAGGAGCCATTCTGTATCTAGTGATAAACTCAATATCCTCTGATATTTTCACTCAGATTGTTTCAGCTCATGTGGGGGGATCCAAATCAACAGAAGTCTATGAGGAACCCTGATTTGATTTTTACTTCTGGAGATCAAGGTAGTTAAATCCTGGTATGTTAAAAAGGTACAAAACTGTACTTAAATGTTTGATTCTCTGAAAAAAAAAACAACACACCAACATTGTGCATGCAACAAAGCCACTTTTAAAACACTCGTCTGTCTCAAATTCTAAACTCCATGTCAGCAATTGATATTCCAACTTCTCATCTGGCATTATTGGTAATTCAAATAATAACAGCACAATAAATATATAGGCTTTCTCCCTAAGCTTCATTGATGCTAAGTTTTCCCTACAAGACATCTGCTGCAGTAGCATATATAAGACTGTATAAAGGGAGCAGCATGGGCGTAGTTTGGGGGGGAAGAGTGGCATTGCCCCCTCCAAACTATAAGCCTTGGACTGGTTTGAAATTACCCCCCTCCTCGTGCATAGCCTGACTTGAGCTGCCTCCCCAAATATGGAAGTCAAATGATGCCTATGGAGAGTGGCTGTGGAACAAGTATGCCAAATGGTAATATTACTCAAGTATTACCCATGTGACTGTGTACAGGATCTCTCTGTTCTTGTTAATATCATAATAACTGATTTGGTTAAACTGACTTCACTGATTTCACTGTTGAAACTGAGAGAAAAGCAAAGAGTAAACAAAGAGCATAAGTAATGACAAGAAAACGGGATTTTAAAAATTATTTCCTTCAACATCTAAGGTATTATTAGTGTCAAAGATAAAGATATTTTTATAATACATACAGATATAAATAAATAAAATATAAATACTGTAGTTATATAATTAATGTTTAAGTTGTTAAGACCCCTTAAAAGGACACATTACTATTTATCTTATTGCTGTGGTTCTTTTAATTATTTATTACACAAATCAAATGAAGTCATTAGACTACAAAAATAAATTCATTTTCAGATTGTGTGTTTTGTCATGTCTTGTGCAAAAAATTTTTTTTAAAAAAATAAAAGTTTAACATATTATTTAAAATTGATACTATAGTTTATGCAAATATGAATAAACAGTGGTCTATCTGCACAATCCATAGTGAATGCTATTTGGTGTCAAAGTAGTAATTAAATACAGTGCAAAAGCAAATCAGGTCCTCCGAATGCTAATCTCATTATCACCTTCTCCGTGCTGTTTGCCAGAAAGTTAACAGCCGTTAAAGCTCTACTGCTCATCCAATCAGAATATTAAATTAATCAGCATGGCCCTGACACAAATATTGCCAGTAAGTTAATCCTTTTCTTTGTACATATCAAATGGGGAAAATATGAAGCTATTTATGAAACTGGATACATTTCCATTAATATTTTAAATGTGCATACTGCTTTGGAATGTTTATTAAAGTCAGCATATGCAATGTATATGCAGAATCTGTCAGAGACTGAAAAATATGTCTAAATGCCCTGCCCCCTATATTTACTCCTGTCTGGGTTCTCTTAGGGATGATCATAGTATTTGTCTATTGTTTTCAGTGTCTACATTCTCGTATAATTTCCTGGAAAAATTCAAAAAATGTGCCAACAGTCTATGAAATGAGATACAATTAGCTATACGTATGCAGACAGGCTCCTGTGTCCACCAGGCATATACTGTAGATAGATTACAGCACTATAATTTATTATTTTCACTCCATGCATCTGAAGAAGTGGTTTTTTTACCCATGAAAGCTTATGTCCAAATAAATCCGTTAGTCTTAAAGGTGCCACCGGACTCCTTGTAGTTTTTGACAATTTATTATTGTGCATTTTTAGATACATTTTTGATAGCACAAGAACTATGGAGTAATTTTCCCAAGACATACAATATATGAAAACATTGTCTGAAAGGGTTGTGCCATCCTGCAAATCTCAGCTAATGAAAAATGCTGTGTTCTCCGAGACTTAAGATACTGTTTGACAGAGGCCTTTGCCCTAGTTTTGTTACGATGGTTGTAGCTATGCCATGATCTTGTCAGAAGTAATCATAGTCCATGGGAAATGAGTAAAATATACATAATAATACTAGCTTAATGTGTATGTACTTCTATTTATAAATAATGTACATTTTTATATATAGCTTGTGTACAGAATTACAAAATTGCAGTTATACGTGTTTGTGTGTAAACACGTTTACATACATATATATATATATGTACGTATGTAGAAAAAATATGTATATAGCTATGCATACACGCACCTATATGGGTACAGATACATAAACATAGCTGTATGTATATCTATATACACACAACATACAGACACATATATCCTCATGCAACAGCAATAATACATATTAATATATTCATTTTAATAGTTCATTATAATAAATATTTATATACTATACACAATATGTGTTGTGATATAAATGTTTTAGTGGCATGCATTGGGGATGGATATCTTATTCATGAGTAACAAAGCTACAAGTTCATTATGCGGGTCATCAGTGAAGTCTTTATACCATATTATCATGTATCCTGCATATGCTGCATATGTTAGAGTAAAAAGTATTTTACAGATGATTTAAAGCGCTTAACAAGTTATTAGAACTATTATTTTGATTCCTTTCCTTGTAAAGCTTTAGCTAGTATCAGACTGACTACAAAGGGCTCAGAGGAAGCCGAAAATAATCTCTAAAAAGAATTGTAAACAACCATTCTATACCTATAAATGTCAAATTGTTAAATATCAAGGGATGAAATCTGGCTTCCATTGTAGCCACGCAGTATTGCCTAGTGTCTAGATAAGGGGCCTGAGACTCAGAAGACTTGAGCTCTATTTCCAGCCTTGCCACTGGTCACCTGCTTTAACCTCTCTGTGCCTCAGTTTCCCCCACTTGTAAAATGACACTTCCTTTCCAAAAATGCTTTGAGGTTTATTGATGAAAAATACTAAATAAGGGCTAGCTATTATTAATGTGAGTTTTCCAGTGACTCTAATGGGACAGGATTTCTTGCCAGGTGCCTAATGTCTCAGGACCATCCAAGGCTGAAGCAAGTGCTCCAAGTCTGATTAAACAGCTAGGATTCTTCCTTTCCAATGATAGAAACAGAGTTGAAAGTAAGCCGGTACCTTCTGGTAGGGCATAACCACAAGAGCCAGTAAGCCGTGCGTGACCGCATCGACTTCCATGGCGGGGAAGGAAAGGGCTCTGGGCTGCTCACGGCTGCGGGCAGCCCAGAGCCCTTTAAATTCCGGCCACGGCTCTGGCGACTGGGCTGGGGCCGGGATTTAAAGGACTCAGAGCTCCCCGCAGCTGCGGGCAGCCCAGAGCCCTTTAAATCCCGGCCGCGGCTCCAGCGGCAGGGCTGGGGCTGGGATTTAAAGGGCTTAAAGCTCCTCGTGGCTGCGGGCAGCCCAGAGACCTTTCAGTCCTGGACACAACTGAAATTTAAAGGGCTCAGAGCTCCCCACGGCTGCGGGCAGCCCAGAGCCCTTTGAATCCCGGCCGTGGCTGTGGCGGCCTGGGCTGAGGCTAGGATTTAAAGGGCTCAAAGCTCCCCACAGCTGCGGCAGCCCAGAGCTCTTTGAATCCCAGCCACGGCTCTGGCAGCTGGGCTGGGTCCAGGATTTAAAGGGCTCCAGGCTTCCCTCAGCAGCAGGAGCTCTGGGCCCTTTAAATTCCTGCCCCAGCGCGGCAAAGCTTGAGGTTTCCTCTGGCGGCCAGAGCCCCAGACCCTTTAATTTGTCCCTGAGCTCCAGGGAGCTCCCAGCCACCTCTGCAGCTGGGAGCCCCTGGTTGATTTAAAGGCTCTGGATCTCCCAGTCACAACTGGTTCCCCAGGGCCTTTAAATCTTGAGAGGCCACGCCTGTTCTGAATGAGGCCATGCCTCCCTCAGGACTCTGGCAGTACCGGTAAATCCTGTAAGTTACTTTCACCCCTGGATAGAAAGCTCCAGTTTCTTAGACTGCAGGTAGCAAGATATCACCCCATGATTGCTCCAGGACTGAATATTGCCCATGCTGATTCTGGGGCAGATATAATTTTAGGGAAAATTCCATATGAAACAATTAATTCTCTGATAGGTGGATTTTTTAAAATGGCAGCTGTCAAAAGCTGCTCTGGGCTCTGGAATACTCAGACAGGGCTCAGAAGAAATGGATTAGCAGGCAGGGAAAAGATGAAATAGAACCATGTGATGAACTGTATTTATAGCATGCCTTTGCAATTTATTAAATGGCTATGTAATTTAAGATATAACTATCTCCATTATATATGAAGTGTATGTTAAAGGCACAAAATATATTTGATCATATGTATGTTATTATATAGAGATGGACAAAGTGTACTTGTCTACACCATATATGTTACTATGATTATCATGAAAAATGGTTGATATTTGTATTATATTAACATACCTCGGCAAACTGGCAAATACAATTTTTAAGACGTGTAGTATGAACATTGCATGGCTATAACTCCTATGTAGTGTTTTGTTGCAGCATGAAAAAGATGAAAATATTTCAATCTGGTTTGGAACAGTGTTTGTGTTAAAGGCTCCACTGTGTGTAGTGCTTCAGTGTAATATGTTTTTCTGCCTGGTCTATTTAACAGCTGCATCATGGCAGGGGGAACATATAATACACCAATCATGCAAGCAAATAATTGCTGATACCAGTACCTTGCTAAACCCTGCAACATAATACCAATATCTCTTCTTCCAAGCCCCTAAGCCTAACTGTGCATATTTTCATTAATTATAATTCTAAGAATAAGGAGAGTTTCTTTGAGGTGACAGACAAACAGCAGGATATCATGAATATGTATTGCATGTCTGAGAAAATAAATTAACAGGGGCCATCCACTGATGACCCACTTAGGCTGTCATTGATGAGTGTGACAGTGAGGTTCTGTTAGAACTGAATTTGCATGACAGACTTTTCTCCCGATCAACTAATTTACCTCATGCATTTAGATTATTTTAAGCACTACACATCAGTCAGATAATTAATCACTAAATCACCAATAGTGACATTAAAGTACAAGCAATATATTACTGAGGATTACCACTTAAAACCCTAGCATATTGGGCTCTAGCTCAAAAACGGAATAATTTTCAGTTGAGAAATTAATTCCATCATCCGATACGTTTGTAAGACTAGATGTCCAGGGATGGGCAGTTGTTTTATAAACAAACAAACTTTTGTTTTTCCACTTGACAAATATCAAGGGAAAATCTACAATCTGATAGTAACACACTATTAAAACAATTATAGGATTACTGTCTTATGTTACAGGGTTTTCCTTTCAACCTCAATATCTCATTGTTCCCGGAGCTGAACATTTATATGTGTCCCTCATTATCCTTCTCATCCACAGCCCGGATCCCTTCCCTATGTAAATATATTTTCAGACAAATAAATTTAGCTAACACCAACCAAATTTTCACAGATTCGGTTTGACCGAAACATTATATCTAGCAATTCATGTTGAATTTTTTGACAAGCTTTTTCAGTAAAAACAAAATAATGATCATAGAATTATAACTTTCAAAAGTCTGTCCTCTGTCTCAATAAGTACAGTAATATAGCACATAGAGAAAGATAGTTATAGGTTTCAGAGTAGTTATGTCATCCTTGACTTATTTAATCTTTGATTGATCTCTGTAAGCCTGATATAATGCCTGTGGAAATCAATGGTAGTTTCGCCACTGGATTCTAAGGGACTTAGATTTGCCCCTAAAGGTGCATTATGAAGGCACTATATGAATTATTACAGTTTGTTTCACACTGTAACACAAACTAACCTACACAGTTTCTAAATCAAGTACTTAGCTGGTCTCTAAGGTGTCAGTGGAACAATCCAAAAAGAAAGGATTTTGTTTTTGCCAAGGACACATGACACAGAAGGTGCACTCTAACAAACCAGCAGAAGGTTGTAATTATATTAATCCAGTATTCTAGAGCACAAGGAAGCTATAAAACCCCGTGCTCAAAAGCAGTAGATAATGCTTCCTAGACTACATTGTCTCAGTTATGACACAAAGGTCCAGTATAACCTTCATCAAGCCAAGTGCCCATAGTGCTGCTGAACACTAAGGCCCAGATCCTTAAAAATCCTTAGGTCCTGCTCCGTTCAGCTTGCAACCCCTAGACAGTCTGCCACCTAGTAGAATCCACAGCCCTGAGTTAGGTAGGGAGGCTCCCCCATGGGGTGAGCCAAGCACCTTAGAAAGGGACGCTCAGAAGCCAACAAACTGAGTAGGAGGTCAGGAATGAAATGCCAAGAAGAGTGGGGAGAGGACAGCAGCTTAGGCACATACATAGAAGACCTGGTATGCCTGGCTGATAGTCCAGAGATAAGCACCTTCATCCACTTGAAATCCTTAGCTGCAAACCCTATCCTGCAACCCAGCCAGGTCAGCTGCTTAGGCAGCCCATGCCCTAGCAACCAAAACTCTTCTCTCTTCCCTGTTCCCATTCAGTACCTCTCATAATTCACCCTACATTTTCCTGTCCCTGGCTGTCTTTTCTCTGGGTGCTGAGCTGTCCTCTTCCACCTATCAGTGGCCAGTATCTGGCCCACCAACTGCCAGGTCTGAGGGGTCTCAGGCATGCTCAGACCAGGCCTACAAGACTGAGTCCTACTAGTGAGCTAGGCACACCCTACCTAATTTGAGAATCCCACCTCAGGGCCTGCATGGCTACAGCTTGAACTAGGGCTCCAAGGTGCTCATTAGCGGTGGGGTGCTGTCAGGGCTTTGGCAGATTGTGAATGCTGATTGGTGAAAACTTCGCTGCCCAGGGGATTTAAGCATACATGGGTCGAGGCGGCCACTGAATGGCAGTTTTGAAAATGTCATTAGCACTTAAATGTTGGACTTAGCTGCCTAAAGAAGCAGATAGGTGCCTGAATATCTTTGAGGATCTAGGCCATAGGCCCTCCAGTTGAGGAATCAGACTTGGTTATCTGAGAGCTGGTGTCCTCTTGTAACCTCTCAGGAACTGGAATGTTTTTCCTTAACATCACTGAATGCTTGCATTAAGAAATAATTAAAAACTGTACACATGTAAAAGGACAGAGTGGCCAGACAAGTCTGAAAGAGTTACCTTCTTTGGATGCAGCTGACAAAACACCCGGCTGTCAATCTTACCCCCTACCGCACAACTGACCATGACATTAATAATGTCTGAAACTGTCAGAGAGAAGCAGCCTATCTGAATGAAATCTCCTGAGAAAATCATAACCCACTGGAGACCCAAGATAATTCCTCCTACATGAAAGCAAACAGCTTCCCTCCTCACCCAGTTAGTATTTATTTCTGACTCTGTTCACCACAAGAGGATTGTTGGCTCCCCTGCATTCACTGCAGAATGAGACTGGACCACAGTAAGAGAATCCCAAGGAGTAAATGCACTGGTGGACTGATTTGACCCACCAGTGATGGAGCTACATAATGCATGTGCCATTCCATTTGTCTCTGGAACAACACAGGCTCAATACCATAGAGCACAGATATTTGAGATTGCTAAACCTCAGAGTCCCTGGCATAGCCTTCTCTTCTGACAGTTCCCCAAACAGCCCTGGAAAAAGCAGCTCTAAAAGGAAGGCATTCAATGCCAAAATTAGGCATTTTATCAACCCCACAGCAGATAAAACCACACTTGCTATTCTATTCTATTCTATTCTATTCTATTCTATTCTGTAGAGGTTCTTATACCATGCTCATCACTCTGGTTTGGAACCTAGTATTTCTTCCATCTCTCCATCATTTTCCAAGCATGAAAACCTCAGTAATTCCCTAAAACTTTAGGGATTTGAATATCTGTCAACCTATGATCTGAGAGAAAGGAATTTCATATCTCCAGGAGGAAATACATTTCTTTGGCAACTTATTTGTTTTGATAAAAGATGACCCTTGAAGTTGGTTAAAAGTTTAGAATGTTAGAGTAAATCCTCATGGAGTGGGATTAATGGGCAGAATGCTACTGAGGGAAACCAAAAACATAATAGGTTCAAAGTCTGGAGAAGAAATGTAAGCTGTTGCTTGTGAGGGAGGAGTATGCTGCAGAAGATATAGGACTAGGAGGTCTTTCAAAGTTGTTTTTTACTTTCCCCTTTACTATGCTGTGCTTGAGAGGAGTAGCATGTTTCAGGTAGGGTATGCATTTTGACAAAATAATTTGTAGTCATGTCATCTTGGTATTTTGTCCTTGTTTGGTTGAAATATTTTTTTTAATGTATATATTTTCTTCTAGATTTCACTGACGTCCAGGGTATGGATGAAGACTCATATAAAGACTCATTTGTTGTCAATGATCCTAAGTCCATACAAAAAGATATGTAAATATACAGCCTAGGTCAGTGGTCTCCAACCTTTTTACACACAAGATCACTTTTTGAACTTAAGAGCAACCCAGGATCTACCCCGCTCCCTCCCCGAGGCCCTGCCCAACTCGCTCAATTCCCCCCTCCCTCCATCACTCACTTTCCCCAACCCTCACTGACTTTAACCGGGCTAGGGCAGGGGGTTGGAGTGCAGGAGGGGTGCAGGCTCTGGGTTGGGGACGAGGGGTTCAGAGTGTGGTAGGGGGCTCTGGGCTGAGCCTGGGGCAGGGGGCTGGGGTGCAGGAGTGAGGAGTGCAAGCTCTGGAAGTGAGTTTGGGTGCAGGCATCATATGGTCACACTGCACCTAATCTCATAGAATTCACTGGACATTTCATGAGTTTTACTTTTTTTAGTGTCGTTTGAAAATCCTTCAAGGATTGTCATAAATCAGTGTAACATTCTCAACTATGGGGTGTGCATTTGCTGAGTCTGGGGCAGGGGGTTGGGGTGCAGGAGTGAGGAGTGCAAGCTCTGGGAGGGAGTTTGGGTGCAGGAGGGGGCTCCAGGCTGGTTCAGAGTGTTGGGGTGCAGGAGAGGGTGAGAAGTGCTGAGTCTGGGAGGGAGTCTGGTGCAAGAGGGGGCTCTGGGCTGGTGCAGGGGATTGAGGTGAAGGAGGAGGTAAGTGGTGAGGGCTCAGGGGGGAGAGTTTGGGTGCAGGAAGGGGCTCTGGGCTGGGGCAGAGTGTTGAGGTGTGAGAGAGGGTGATGGGTATGGGCTCTGGAAGAGACTTTGGGTGCAGGAGGGAGCTGGAGCAGGGGGTTGGAGTGTTGGAGGGATGTGGGGTCTGGGAGGAAGCTCTGGGCTGGGGGTTGGGGTGCAGGAGGGGATGTGAGGTGCAGGCTCTGGCTGGGAGGCGCTTACCACAGACAGCTCCTGGTCAATGGTGCAGCAGGGCTCAGGCACGCTGCGTTCCTGCCTGCTGTGGACTAACACCACTCCCGCAAGTGACTGGCTACTGGCACATTTCTGCGCCACCCCCGCAGCTCCCATTGGCTGGTGGGGCAGCTCACAGAGTCCCCTCACCCCCCCTTCCCTTCTCACAGGGGCCGTAGAGACATGCCAGAAGCCAGCTGCTTCTGGAAGCAGCGTGGGGCCATGGCAGGCAGGCAGCCTGCCTGAGCCTGAGCTGCTGGACTTTTAATGGCCCGGAGACCACAATCGACTGGCTGAGGCTCCAGGATTGGTGACTACTGGCCTAGTGGTGACAGAAAAAAAAATCTTTTGCTGGGATTTCACCTTTCTTTTAAGGCCTGGTCTACACTACGCATTTAAATCGATTTTAGCAGCGTTAAACTGATTTAACGCTGTACCCGTCCACACTACGAGGACCTTTATATCGATATAAAGGGCTCTTTAAATTGCTTTCTGTACTCCTCCCCAACGAGAGGAGTAGCGCTAAGATCGGTATTACCATATCGGATTAGGGTTAGTGTGGCTGCAAATCAATGGTATTGGCCTC
>NC_133771.1:35761600-35771840 GCF_003597395.2 Chelonoidis abingdonii | reverse complement strand
CTAGCCTCGGACCATGGACGCACACCGCCGAATTAATGTGCTTAGTGTGGCTGCATGCCACTCGACTTTATACGATCTGTTTTATAAAACCGGTTTATGTAAAATCAGAATAATCCCGTAGTGTAGACGTACCCTAAGATTACAAGTAAAAACTTTGGGCTATTCTGTGCTCATGAACCTCTCATTTACAATCAACAGGGAACATAGTTAATCAATTAAATCAGCATAGTTGTGATGAGAGGGAGAAATGTGCTTATTTACCAAAGGATCCAGAAGGAAAAATAACTCTGCCGTTTATCCAGCCACTAATAATTTCTGAAATGGAAACATAGGCCCCAATCCCCAAAACATATACACATATGCTTAGTTTTCATCTACAAGTAGGCCCACTGGCATCAGTGGAGCTAACACATATTTAAGCGTGCGCATGAGTGTTTGCTGGCTCAGAGTCTAAAGTAGTGGCTCTCAACCTTTCCAGACTATTGTACCCCTTTCAGGAGTCTGATTTCTCTTGTGTACCTCCAAGTTTCACCTCACTTAAAAACTACTTGCTTATAAAATCAGTTATAAAAATACAGAAGTGTCACTATTACAGAAAAATTGCTTACTTTCTTATTTTTGCCATATAATTATAGAACAAATCCATTGGAATATAAATATTGTACTTAAACTTCAAATGTATAGTATATAGAGCAGTATATATAAACAACTCATCTGTATGACATTTTAGTTTGCACTGACTTCACTAGAGCTTTTTCTGTAGCTTGTTGTAAAACTAGGCAAATATCTAGACATATCCCTGAGGAAACCTCTGTGTACTCCAGGCCTACATGTAACACTGGTTGAGAACCACTGGCCTAAAGGACCAGTTCTGAAATGTGTAGGGGTTTTCCCAACAATTTCAATGGCAGCAAGTTTCATATGAATGAGAGCTGCTGTTTTAGAAACATGATTTCTTTAGAACAACTGTTTTGTACACAGCCAATTTGTTTAGCTCCCTAAGGCCCGCATTACTGAGTCTTATGATTGTCTAGCCTTCCTGGAAGAAGCACATGCCGCTCTACCTTGCACAGAGCTCGGAAATTAGCCATTTAACTTGGGAAGCAAAGAGTTATCCCCGCAACTCCTTTTACCAGAAGAATTGATTTAAAAATACGAAAGAATCAATCCAAATCTTTTTTTAAAAAATAGGCTAATAAATCAATTGGGATTAATTGATAGCCACTACAAAATTCACAACTCACTAGCTAACATGACAATGAACAGTTCGGAATACAGAGTCCTCTATTCTCATCTCCCCTCCTTTGCCCCTTCCACCCCTAACAATGTAACTCTTCTTTCTCCAAAGAGGTGGGGGGAAAAAACCAATATGAAGTTATGCACATCTAACCACCAAAGCATCTTGATGTAATCCTGATCCTCCAAGCCCCTGGCCCCCTAGTCTTCCTGTCACTGTTGGTTTAGTCACACTGTAAAAAGCTACGTTTTTGCAGGATCCGAGCCTTAGATTGTAACCCGTACAGGATAGGAGCCTTTTAAAATTTTGTCTGTTCTTTGCAGTGCAACGGACATGTATGTTGTTGAATAAATGAGAAATACATTAAATAATAGCTCTGTGCATCCAAAATTGGGCCAGATCACCCCCTCCTGTGGGAAAAAAACAAGAGAGGACTGGTGCTGCAGGCCATGGAGAAGGAAAAGTCCACGAGGTGCCCCTCACTGAGCTCTTTTTTTTTGTTTCAGTCCAGGTAAGGCTGTGTGGGGTTTGCCATCCCCATAAACTGAGCAGTACATTTATCCCTAGTAATCCCTAGAACCTCCAAAATCTCCTGGAGGCACAAAGTCACCCTTGCAGCCTCCAGTCACCCCTGGCTTATTTGAAGAACTGACACTTTAAAGAAATGTTGCTTCCCCCCTCCACTTTCTTCCTCCTCCCTGGTTTCCTGCCCCCCCGCCCCCCAAATGACTGCTTCCACCTCCGCAGCTCCCATGACTTTCCTTTTTCTGGACTTTCTCCTTATAGCTACTTCTCCCATCCTTCCCCCTTCTCCAACCTGATACTTCTCCCAGTGCCCTAGTGGCTATGTGCTGCTCCTCTGTTCCCCCTGACTCCTCCATCCTCTTCCTTCCACCACAGCCACCCTCTTCTCATGGCTGCTTGTCCTATGCAGACTCCCCACCTGGCACTGGCAGCAGCCCCAGCCAGCTTCAGCTCCTGCTGTGGTCAGCCAAGAGGCAGCTGCCTGGGAAGTGGAAGGGGATAGCACTAGCTGCTGAGAGAGAGGCACAGCCCGTCTCCACACAAACATATGCTGGTTTAATTAAACCAGGACAACCCCTAGTGAGGACACTCTTATTTTGGATGAAGAGCAGTTTATTTCAGTTTATCTTTAAATCTGTTCCAAATTGATGTAAGATCAACCAAAATAAGAGTGGTTTGATCTCAAATAAGAGTGTCCAACCAGTCTTTTGCACTGGTTTAAAGTCATACTGTAAGTTAATTTGGAGCAGCTGTGCTTGTAGACGAGCCCAGAAAGCAGGGGAGGGGCTGATGAGCTGCTGCCAGAAGAACAGGAGAAGCAGCTCAGCATAAGAAAACTCCTGCTGCTGCCCACTCTGGCAGTCCTGGGTGTGTTCCATGTTGTATCTCACACAGCAATTATTTGGGTCCACTTTGGGACACAGTCCAGATCTCTGTAATGTATTTTTTGTCAAACACTGTGATTTATCTCCTCTGTGGTGCTGCATATTCTCTATTCTATTAGGGACCTGTTCTCTCCTACCTTTGGGCTACATTTACTTCTGCTCCTCTGCTGAGTGTCTGCAGTCTTGCAGTCTGGCTTGATGCTTTGGTGTGGAGGTTTTCTTCTGTCAAAGGCTGTGACAGAAGAAACCCAACTCCTCCTCATCACAGACTCCACCCAGCATAGCTACCAGATACTGCAGAAGTTCATCTGAGTAATTGGGTGGATAAACAGGTAGGAGACACTCAGTCTGTTTTGGACACGAATGTGTTAGAAGCACTCTGAAGTGTCATGATGGACATCTGGGCTCATGGCTTACCTTACTTCAATTATCTCCCTAGAACTGATCGGGCACATCTAGGCACAGATGTATTTATTTGATGGCGAGATATAGGGTGCAGATTGCACCCACGATGGACTATTAATAGACAGGTTAAAGATTAATGACAGCTTGCAAGAGAGGGCCAACTGTGTCTCCTCTTTTCCAGAATACAGTGAGCATCACATCCTAGATATCAGCTGTGGAAAACGGGAGAGGAGTTGCAGAGATCCAGTGCACAAAATACACTCCTACAACAGCACAGTACGCGGGAGAGTGTGCAAAAATTTCACAATAAAGCCCCCAAACAGATGAAAACACCTGGCCAAAGAAATTCACCAACATTCATCCAGACATTTGGCAGAATCTTTTTTCTCTCTTTGGAACAAAAAAACAAAACAAAAGCAAAAGCAAAAACAGAGGGTTTCAGTGAAAAGTGGGCCTGAAACTACTGAGTTGTCATTTCCAAAATGTTGTCAGAATTAAACTCTCCAGTTTCATCTGGAATTTGTGTATTCTCAGGAGTCTCCCCAAATCAAAACAAAGCTTGATTTGTCAAACTGCCAATCTTACAGCCTGCCTACAATGTGCACTGAAACTTGCCTGAATGGAAGCTGTTTGCTTTCATACATCTTGAGCATATGGAACCCCAATGGTGGATTGCTTCCTCGGGTATTATGGGACAAATTCTGTTGTTAGTTACACTGGGGCAACAACTTGCAGAATCTGGCCCCACTGTGCATACTTTATCTTTGGATTTTATTTCAGTTGATGTGGAGGCCACTGAATCTTGAAGAAATGTAGATTTAACCATGTGGGGATGATTAATGGGACAGCAGGAGCCTGTAGGAACAGGCTTTTATAATACATTAAAAATGAAGGGGAAACCTTGGAATTTTCACTTGACTACAAGTTTGAAAAAAATGAGGAGACATCCCTCCCCACTCTTTCCCCCACAAAAATAGAAAATGTAAAGTTGATCTGATAGCAAACTAATTTATAATTTTTCTACTGTCCTAATGGAGATCTCACTGTAGGTTTGATTCCCAGTATCTCTTTCTCTGTATCCAGATCAGCAGGGGCTGAAGCAGCTCATAAACATATAGATGGCAGCAGGCCATGGCAGAGTCACTGACTCCATTCTGGAGAAAGAAGTGTCACAGAATGTGTAATCAGGAATTATACAGTTGATGAAGATAGAAGATTCCCCCTTAAAAATCATGGGTAATAGCTGCAGAGCACAGGAAACCCACTGAACTAACTTGGATGTCCATCAGCTTAGAAGCTGTTTGAAAGAGGGATAAATCCCATACTGTAACTGCTATTACTACTCTGCTATTTCACCATTCCTATTGACTTATAGACTTTAAATGGTTCTCTCATATGCCCTCCATAGATATCATACCAAGATCCAGTCCGTACAAATAATCCGTATTCATGCAAGTAGTCATTTTGAGCTTGATTCTGCTCACAGTCACTGGTGTAAATCAGGAGCAATTCCACTGAAATTAAAGAAGTCATATCTAGTGGTGAGCTGGAGCCGGTTCCCACAGGTTCCCAAGAACCAGTTGCTAAAATTAGACCTCTGTGGAGAACTGGTTGTTAAGGGGCCAGGGAGTGGGCAAAGAACTCTGGTCCATGGGCCGGACCATCCTGTTGCTTCCAGGATTCCCAGCTGGGGAGGATGAGGCTCTCCCAGCCCTTCCCCCACTTTCCCCCAGCTGCGGTGTGGCCAGCCACTGGCATCAGCTGGGCAGCTCCGCTGAGCTCTGGAGTTGCCTTGAGATGCTAGCAAGGTAAAGGGGGAGGGGGTTGCAAGATCTAGGGTTGCTGGGGGGCAATTGGGGCAATTTGCTGCAGGGGCTCCTGACCCCATGGGTATGTCTCCCCTCCCACAGCCCCTCCCCCCCTTAAATCAGAACTTTTTATAGGGAACCAGTTGTTAAGATTTTGGCAGTTCATATCTGTACATAATCAGCATAATGGAAAACAGACTCCAGGTCAACAGAACTAATCCCAGGAGTAAAGGTTTTCAAGATTAACCCCCATAGTAGTTTGATAAGGAATGACTGCATCTTAGCCTTAGATTGTAAGCAACTGAGGGCAGAGACTGTCTCTTTGTTATATATTTCTACAGCGTTCAGCATAATGAGGCTGGAGCCTGTAAGTGCTACTGCAATAATAATAAATAATAATTATATATCTATTACAAAGAACATTTTTATTTTAATACATGCGGCACAACATTACCAATGAAGTAAAAATCTCTTTCTTGAGGCAGGACCGACCCAAGCTTTAGTAATGACTGGGGGGGGGGGAGGGGCAGGAATGTCAGTTCCTAGAGCTAAACTGAAAATGTTTCACTGAATTTACATCATATCCAATATTTTGTTGGCAGATAAACCATTCCTGTTTTTTTTCTTCTCCTTCAGCATTTTGTGAGTTTACATCTCAGCCTTATACTACTATTTATATTTGTGGGTGGATGATTCAGGGACTTTCCATATGCTCAGAATAACTTAAGTAAACTCTTCAGTCATTTGAAATGGGGGTGCTACTATTTAGGAAAAGTGTGTGGGGAGGGAATGACAGATGGTTTTGCTCAACAAAGTGCTCTCATGATTTTAATAGAGATTTTTGACATATAAATAGTGCTCACAAAGTTACATATTTTCTTGTGATTTTCAGCTGTAGGTTCTTTTTTTTTTTTTTTTTTTTGCAAAATGCACTTCAGCTGGAAAAAAATGCAGCTCCATAAATGCAAGTGATATCTTAAAATGAAAATAAAACAGAGAAACTAAGGAACACTTAAGTATTAGAAACTAGAGCTGCTTGAACAGTACAAAAACAGTGTTTTGTTTGCATGTGATCTTCCAGATTCCAGTTATTTTTGTAACCATCTTATTCAATATGGTAAAATTCTCCTCTGTGCAGAGGACTGGGGCTCAAGTGGGACTTTATCCTATACGCTGAAAATGATTCAACCACACTATTTTGTGAATACTTACACAGAACAGAAATTAGGATGCGTTCATGAACAATCCGTACACAGAAAGGAGGGTTCATTTCAAATCATGGATTGCAAATGAATTATGATCGACTCTAAATATGAGAGAGAAAAATGAATCCTATTAACAGAAATTTGGGATTCTACACAATAAGGGCCTTGAAGCCCATTCACTTTTTTCCCTCTCATTGACTTCAGTGAACTTTGGGGCAACCCCTAAGACCCCAATTCAGCAACGGCCTTAAGTATATGCTTAAAACCTAGTCAGCAACAAATTAATCATACGTTAACTTTAAGTAGTCACTTAAGTGTTTTGCTGAATTGGGATCTAGGTGAATTGTAATTGTAAAATCCTCCATGATAGCTTGCAGTAACTGAATTTGGACAGGTTGTTTTGTGGATAAATGGGAGTGGGAGGATAGGCCAGTGTTAGGTTACTAGCTTCGAACTTGGGAGCCCAGGGTCTGCTTACTGCTTTGTCACAGACTTCTTGTATGATCTTGGGCAAGTCACTTCATCTCCCTGTGCTTCCATTCCCATTCTGTGTAAAACGGGGATAACAATATTTCTTTGCCCTGTGTGGGTGCTGTGAGGATAAAATAAAAAGACAGTGAGGCACTTGGATACTATGAGAATGGGGGCTATGTAAGTGTCTCCGATAGATATGCCACACATATAGAAACATTCATCAGTTTTAAAGATGAGAATATTTTTGAGTTTCTGAGTGTTTCAAAGTGATGGCTCATTTATTCATGGTTTTCAGTTTTACTTCTAATGTGGTGGAATGGTTTTAATCCTTCTTCAGAGAATACCATAAAATTATTGAATATACACACACAACCAGAAAAGACTGGGGAATTTGTCCTTTCAACAGTTTTATTTTAACATGATTTAACATGTAGTTATTTAAAGGTTGCTGATGCAATACATACTCTGGACTAAAGATTTTTAAGGAGCCCTGGTCTAACCAAAATTAGACTATGGAATTAAAAAAACATGCTACGAGTTTTGTTCATTTTTTAAGTGGATTGCTACAGCCACTTCATTGTCTGCTTTTTCTGTTGCCAGTGGGTCTGAGGGCATCAGATGGAATTTTCTTCTACATCTGCATGATTTTTGGACATTATTATTTAAACCATTTAATTTTACTTTATAGTTTATCTATACTGAGCAGCTTTTTTACCAAAGTGCCACATTCAATATTGGAAAGAAATGTGTATTTTTTCCTTTTGAAAATGTGATATCTTTTCTGTTTAGAAATGAAAACATACTGAAATCATTAGGAACCAGATTTCCCAAATGCTTTTCAAATAAACTGTAAGAGAGACTTTGATCTACGTAGCTGACTGATATCACAGTTCCATGCATGTGTCCATTCTGATTGTATCTAAAGAGTATTGCCCTTTTAAATCATGTGCTTAACTGCTTTTGAGCTCAGTTTCAATGGACAGAGGCCAACAGCAAAGGACCTATAAACTAATGCAACAGCTATTTTACACAAACTGCTAAATCACCTCATAAAAAACAAGCACATCCATGAGAATATTTTTCTTCTTTTTGGTTTGACCTCTGCATAGTGCTACTGTTTTATTTGTATGAGCTGAGTCAACACAATGATCCCTAAGAGATAGTTTCATCATTTTGGAACCACATTTTTTGAGTCAATCAAATCTTTCCAAACCCAAAATTATTGGGGGTAGGTTATGATGGCAAGACATTCTCAAAGTCATGCCTGTGTTGTGGCTGCAGGCAAATGTAACTCTGCTGCAGCATTTGACCTAGCGGTTTATCTTTTGTTCACAATATCATGTCATGAAACACTCACCAACCTCCTAAAGAGAGTCAGAACAATATTTGCCATAATGAAGTACAGTTCCAGTGGGCACCAAATTACATCTTAGATACTTTGTTACTTGTCCTTTGTCAAGAAAATGTAAAATTGTAGTGGGGATACTGACAGACTGTATAATTCAGCTGTCTGCTGCTTTATCACAGCTCTCAGTAGGTCTCTAATGAATATTTCTGTATGCATGTTTCTGACTGATAATCAAACTAAGAACAAGTCCTAATTGGTTTTTTTCCAGTGCATAGAAAAATGCCTATATTAGCTTGGCAGATGTCCCAACCAATGTTAAATTAAAAGTACAAACATAACAGACTTTCTTTTATATTTTTTCCCCAAAATAGTACATTTTATTGAGTTATACACAAGGAACAGAATAGCACAAACAGACACTTTTTCATAAAGTACACACTCAGCCCTGGAACAAAAAAGACTAGAATGCAAATAAAGAGCATCATAAGATAGTCTCTGTGGACTGGATTCTCCTCATATTTACATCAGTGCATATGAGGAGTAACTCCATTGAAGATGAAGTGATGGAAATGGGACAAGAATCAAGCACTATGTTTTTGTCAGATTTATAGGTTGGTAATGGCTGGAAAGTGGTTAAGGGCCCTATCCTACATACCTTTCTCATGCAATGAATTTCACTGACTTCAAGGATTTGCCTCCATGGGTTGTGAGCAAAATGTGTCCCTTTGTTATGCAGGGACTCCTACCACAGCTCCTACCCTTTGACTCCAGTGGGAGTTATTTTTATCCTGAGGCAGGATAGTAGGACTTCTGGAGAGAGGGAGAAGAAGAAAAGATCCAATATGTCATAGGTTGTTGTAAAGACTGGCATGGATAAGTTGTAGGCATGATGAAGGTTGATCATAGTTATACTGCACAGATGAATTCTACTGCTTGTCCTTCATCAGTAGGGAATTGGAGGACTCTGGCTTTGCCCCCTCTCCCCGACACTTTCTGGCCAGGGTAGCTGGGTAGAGGGGGCAAAGCCAGAGTCCTCCAATTCACTACTGATGAAGGACAAGCAGTAGAATTCATCTGTGCAGTATAACTATGATCAACATTCCCTCATAGAACAAAGAGGGAGCAGAAGAGGAATTGTGGCCTTCTAAGTTACAATTTTTTTTCTGGTCTGTTCCTAGGATGATGCAGCTCAGTGTTGCCCTTCAGTCAGTGTGCCATTAGAAAACTGGAAGTCCATGGGATTTTTGCACCTGTTCATGAATTATCTGTACCAGACACTGGCAGAGACAGGATACTGACACAGATGAACCACTTGTCTCATCAAATACAGCAATTCCTCTGTCCTTAACCTGTGTCAGGATTCAGACCAAAAATGTATTTTTTTCAAGGGCCTTATTCTAGAATTGGGTTACTACAAGGCATTTGAGCCAAATACGTTCACAATCTCAGCAGTGATGAGCAGGACTCAGAGGTCAGGAGGCCCATACTGTGGACTCTTGAGGGTGTCTTGGGTAGTGGATAATCTTGAACTTGCCTCCTAATACAGGGGTTCATGGATACATCCTGGTCCCTTTAGAATATTACTCCAGGCCATCAGCTTGCCAGCCTTTCTTATCTAAAATTCTCAAAAGTGGCTTGCAGGCCAAATTGCTGTTCAGTAGCTTAGAGTTGATATGATTTGGATCAACTGTGTTTGAAAAGATGGCAGGGCTCTTTGTGTGTGTTTTACACATTTTCTGCTTGAAGAGTGGATATCTGCTAAACTGTCAGATCCACTACGTAAGCTTACAATATCTGAGCTTAAATTTACAGACATTTATTTTCCATGTGTACTTAAAACAGCATTTGGAAAACACTCCTAATTCAATTTCAATGATTAGAGACTGTCTTTAGGACCAAGTACTCTGCCTTTTTACCTTTCTTGCCTATAGCATTACTTGTATGCAGTGTTGTTGTAGCTGCATCAATCCCAGGGTATTGGAGAGACAAGGTGGGTGAGGTAATATATTTTATTGGACCAACTTCTGTTGGTGAGAGAGACAAACTTTCAGGCCACACAAAGCTCTTATGAATCATAGATTCTAGGTCTGGAAAGGACCTTGAGAGGTCATTGAGTCCAGTCCCCTGCCCTCACAGGAGGACCAAATACTGTCTAGACCATGCCTGATAGACATTTATCTAACCTACTCATAATTCTCCAGAGATGGAGATTCCATAACCTCCCTAGGCAATTTATTTCAGTGTTTAACCACTCTGACAGTTAGAAACCTTTTCCTAATGTTCAACCCTAAACCTCCCTTGCTTCAGTTTAAGCCCATTGCTTCTTGTTCTATCCTTAAAGGCTAAGGTGAACA
>NC_133771.1:35746479-35761126 GCF_003597395.2 Chelonoidis abingdonii | reverse complement strand
CCAAAGCAGTTGCAATCTCTCCCAGTTTGGTATCATCTGCAAACTTAATAAGCGTACTTTCTATGCCAATACCTAAGTTGCTGATGAAGATATTGAACAGAGCCGGTCCCAATATCTTCATCAACAACTTAGATATTGGCATATCTTCTTCAGTACAAGCTCAAAAGTTTGTCTCTCTATATCATTAATGGGTGTTTCTATACTTTTGTCAAAAAAACCCACATATCTGTTTTGGACCTATGCTAGCATTATCTTCAAAAGTAAATAGATATGGACAAAGCAAATACACTCAACTAGTTAGAATGTGTCCAGTTAACAAGCCGGGCAGCTTCAAGGCTAATTTGCCATAATAAATTGGAAACCTGAACTGATATCTCAGGTATAGCCAGCCACTTCTAAGGCCTGAATGGGAAATATTACTCCTTACAAAAGAAGAATTCAGATATAGTGCTGTAGATCATAGGTCATTTTTCAAATTCTACAGAAAATAGGCAATCAATAAAATCCCATGGGACAATGGTTTAAGAAAACATTAATTTCTCTTGTCCTCTAGACAGTGTTCATTTATTTGAAATAAAAATGTAACTATTTAAAACAGATGTAAATAGTCAGGAGTGGATTTAGGATTTTAATCCCAGAGCTCCAAAACTAGATTAGTGTTTCAACTAATGAACTCATTGGAGCAGTTATTAATTTGAGAAATAATACAATCTCCTTATGATTTGAACTACAAGATTGAAATTTAAGATGAACTTGCTAATATGGATAAAATACAACTGAATGCTTGTTATCCTTTTGATCAATTAACCCTCTGATATGGATCCAAGGCCCTCCCTGCATAAAAGGTAAACATCACTTCTTAAAGGAAGTCCCTCTCGCTATTATTATTTCTATTAATTGTATTGCAGGTCCTAGAAGCCCTGAGATCAGCATTGCATTTTGCTAGCCATTGTACACACATGGCTCAAGTGATTTCATCTATAGTCTTTCTGAAATGTGACTGTTGCTATTCTACTGAAATAAATACATCTGTATCAACAGAGCTTTGGAAATGTGGAAAATAAACAATGGTTTATGATAATTTACAAAGGGTCATGGTGCCTTCTCCATCACTAACAATTTTTAAATCAAGATTGGATGCTTCTCTGAAAGCTATGCTCTAGGAATTATTTTAGGCAAATTTTATAGCCTTGGAATCTATGAATCTATTAAATCAATCTCTATAAACCACAGCAGATGGATTCTGCCACAGCAGATCTCACTGTAGCATCAATCACCGTAGCTAGCAATGGGTTAACTTCCAAAGGGTCAGAGTTAGGGTTTGGTTCAGATAAACAACCAATTCTTCAAATGTTCATCCAAACCTCGTCCAAATACTGGAGAGCCTTCTCCACCAAACTGCACTACTCTGTCAACTACAAACCTAGTTCCCTCCCTCCTTATACACGCTATTGCCCAAAAGAGCTAAGCCCCTACTTCTAATGCTTTTTTATTGGTCGGGGAAAAGACATATTTACCTACTTGGCATTGAGGTCTTTTGGGCAGGAGTTGCTGATCTGCTCTCCCCTCTGGGTATTCTGGGATCAACTGGCTGATTTACCTCTCCTATCCTCTTGCTTTTGAAGAAGGAGGAAAGGGATCTGATAGGCCCATTCCAAGGTATTTGCATCTTCTATGATTTAGGCAATTTTTCTGACCCTTGTCCCCTCTTTCTCACCTATCGGATCTATCACCACTTAATCCTTAATCTTCCCATTGAAGTGGCCCTTTAGCACTAAAGCCCAGATTCCATTTGGCACTTCTGCGGGGGTGCACTGAAGGAAGGAAGTGAGAAGCCTCCCCACAATCCCTTGCATAGTCCATCTGCAGTCTCTGAAGAAGCCCAGGAACCATTCCCAAATTATTTTCTTAGGGACTCAGATTACCTCAAAGGGGACATCAGGGTTAGGCAGAGCCTTGATTCTGCCCCTCCTCCATACTGTCCAGCAAAGACCTGTCATATGGGGGTAGAGGAGGAAAATATGCCATTCCCTTCAAAGGGTATATCTGTGCACTCTGCGGTGCACTGGAGAGCTCTGGAAACGATTGCATCACTGAACCAGAAAGGCTCTGGTGCTCCACTGGGTCAGTGTAGCGCCTTACTGTCCTTGATGAAGGAACTGTCTGAAATTGAACAGGCTGTATTGCTACAGTCCACAGAACAGCCATCAAATGGCAACAACTTTCAATATGGAGAAGTTGACTCCCACCTCTGATAAATCCATGATGCCAGTCTCCATCGCCCACTTAGTACATTTTCAAAAAAGCATCTTCATGCTTTTCCCCATAAACATCTGCAAAACTAATTCATTATCCTCCATCAAAGCCATTGTTAAAACTCTACTTTGCTATGAGTTCCACAAAAAAATTGACAACTGTTTTCACACTGCTGACACCACTGTCCATCATGCTGTCATTGGTTCCTTATGTTTCCCCATCTCTCGGTCTGTAGCTGTCTGTTGTCTCAGACTGTGACCCTTCTGGGTCAGGAACTGTCTTTTTGTTCGGTGTCTGTACAGCACCTAGCACAATGGGTCCATGACTGGGACTCCTAGGTTCTACGATAATACAAATAAATAGTAATAGCAAAAACTGGTGAGCTAAGCTCAAATGGATGATGTAACATGAGGGTTCACATCCCATTATCAGCCATCTACACCATCCTTTTCCCCAACAACACACTCTTATTACCAGTGGTCACATCTGGGCACATGGACCTTTTGATGATACAGCTGTAACAAAGCCACATTTTGCTAGTTGTTGGGAGACGGTGGCTTTCTGTCAAGAAAATGGCATTCAAGTATAAATTGTAGATTACGGATCAAAAGCCATTTCATATAATAATAGACAATTAATAAAAACCTTCACAGTGAGGAGCACATTTGTATGCATTTTTTTAAAATCAATTTTAAAACTGCCTCCCTAGCAAAGAAATCTGATGCTTGAATGGGTTTCTGGATTCCAGGCAACTCATTTTCAATCCTTGCTGTCACTGCTGTTGAAGATACTTCAAAGTGCAACAGAATAAACTGAGCTCAAATGCACCCTGACACCTCTTTGAAGTACTAAATCAGAGGTGTCTGAGTATCGGTACTAAGCAGAAACCTTATACAAGTGATATATTATATCACGTCCACGTGAAGTGTGGGGACTGCTTTCCTTGTTGGAAGAGAATGGTTTTATTAAAGGCAAACTGGCTTCAGCAGAGGATTTATTTATTTTTTGCTTTATTCATTTACATTTGTTGTTGTTCTTAAATTAAAATATGACCTGTCATGTCTTTTATGGACCTGCATAATGACAACATATATAATATGCAATGAACAGTAATAGTGTCACTCTCACACAAAGCTAATAGATATTTAGTGCTAGATTCCGCCACTTTTACCCTTATTGGCTTCAGTAGGGCTACTCAAGGAGTCAGGTACTATCCTCAGTGTGCATAAGGAGGGCAGAATCTAGCCCTTTATTTTCAAAGATAAATACGTCAGACATGTTGTGTTTCTGTCAAGACAAACTAGTGTAAACATTACAGATGAGCTGGAACCGATCTGAAGCCCCTCAAATTTTGGGTGAGTTTAGGTCTTCATCTCTATGGAGTCCTGATCCTGCAACAACATGGATGTGGACTGACTGTGAGACACCCATTGAAGGCTTTGGAATTCATTGTCCCCCTTGGTCTGAAAGACCACAAATCCAGTAACTTCAGGGTATCAGACAAAGTGGTGTGAGGGGTGTGGCATTGTATTATATAGCACCCAAACAACAGGGTCCTAATCCATGACTGAGGATCCTAGGCACTACCACAACACAAATAAATGAATAATAAATAATATTAACAGTGGGGAACTGCCCAAGGGGGAAGGAGATTTCTCTTAAATTATTGCACTTAAAAATATATCTTAAGTTATGTTGAGGATGTCCAGCGAGTATGACCAGGTGCCCTTTGTAGCATTTCTATACATCCAAATAAATAAATGATCTCCCAGGTCAGCTCCTGCTCCCATTGGTGTCTATGAGGCATAGCTTCGAGTAACTGCAGTGGTGCAGGATCAAACAATCATGAGTATTATCTTTATTGTATTCACTTACTGGTCCACATGCTTGGAAATGTTTGAGTTTCCTGATTTCTGGGTGGGGTTTTTTTGTTTTTGGTTTTTTGATTTTTAATCTCTCTCACTGTGCGAGTAATGAATATGCTTAACTTTAGAATAAATTATAATTTATGATCCTACCCAGCCAATGTGCAGTGATCTTGCAAGGTCTGAAAGCACTATGTGCATAGGCCATTGAGCTGGGAGGATTGGGGGCTCAGCCAAACCAGAGTGATCCTGAATCCACACATGCTATATTGCAACACCACTCTCTCAAAGTTGTCCTGGCCACTCCTCCATCATGAAGTAGGGTAGCCAGGCCAAATGTGAGTGGTGCTGTAACCTCACACACCAGGTCACAACACCATTCACTCAGATTTGGAGGGGTAGGTGTAGGGGCACATGGACCAGATGTGGGAGAGGGAGTCAGGCTGCAGTAATGGGGGGGTCCTGAGAGGGAAAGAGGAGCATCAAGTGGAGAGGGGCAAGTCTATGCCCCCCCCCCCCCACAACCATACACACTTTAAATGGTGCTCTGCAGCCCCTGATTCTATGGCTGAGATTATACCTCTTTTATATGCTTTATTGGAGCTCTAGATAC
The DNA here is from genome assembly GCF_003597395.2 of Chelonoidis abingdonii. NCBI lineage: Eukaryota > Metazoa > Chordata > Testudines > Testudinidae > Chelonoidis > Chelonoidis abingdonii. Next base: position 35,756,392 of record NC_133771.1, on the reverse strand, counting down.
AGTAAGGGGCAAATGCAACCCTAGGTTATGCTTGGCTAATCAATGAAGATAGCTAAATTACTGAGAAATGAATGAATTGGGAGGTTCCTTCTGATAATGCAAACACTTGAACATTAGTAGCAGCATAAGAACCTTATGACTGATTTCTACATCTAGTAATAATATTGGCTGCTTGTTTTTAAATACGTATGATGGGATTTTCAAAACAAATCAGCGCAAATACCTAAAACTCTTCCAGTGACTTTCTTGTCACAAAACTATGTCACTTTTTGATCAACTTTACAATAACATATCTTATTACCTCAGATTTGTTGAGAATTGGCAGACAGACTCTCTTTAGAACGCTATTAGCACTCCATAAACTTAACTAGGCAAGACTGAATATTTCATTTCATAAGCTCTTAGATTTTCTGTGTCCTTATGGTAACATTACAAATTTGCACTGGGAAAATTAATCATTTCTAAATTGGTTCTTTGGGTTCCTTTTCATCATCACACTAGCAGAAATAAGTCTTCTTGAGAAAGAATGTTGAAATATGATTCTCCCTTGGGATTGGTTGGAAAACTGCTACTCTGTGAACTCTTCAGGTGTGGCTGCATGTTAGACATGAACAAGGCAGAAATCATTCAGCATTTCTCCACTGCTTTTTGTGAGCTTCATAGTTATTTAGCAATTTATGAGAACAGTAACTGTTGTTTTTTTTCCTGGAAATCTTTCTCTTTGTATCAGTTCTAGTTTTCAGAGCATCAGTTTAATGCTGCATAAAATGGAACAGAGATATGTTTATTAACTTAAGCTCAATTATTCTGTCTGGAAAAGTAGATGAACACAGAGTAATAAAATCACAGGACCATCTTGTACCAGATTTCCAGCAGAACTCCCCACTACAATAAACTGACAGTTCTGCTGAAAAATTGAGGACATAGGCCCCACCGAAATAAGAGCTGTTAAAGAGCCTTGTCAGTCAATAAGACAAACAGCTTTCAGGGCAGGATTCCTACTTATAATCTATGTTCCAATGCTTTGACCTCTCTAGTTTTGAAGGTCTTAGGCAATGGGTCTTCCACCATTTCCCTCAACAAACTACTAAATCTTGTTAAAATAGGAGAGTGGTAGTTCTCACCATTATGAATATGTCATCTTATGGCTCTTCTCTGCCCTATTTGCTCAGGGATATTCTCTTGTTGGGAAATCTATGTGTAATAAAAAACCCAGAAAAGCATGTTTGAAGGAGGAAATGGTGAGGAAAATTAACAGAGTTGAAGGGACCATTATGCTCATGTAGTCTGACCTCCTGCACGGACAGGCCAAGTCTCAGAAGGAGCTCCTGCAGAATGCAGATAGGGAGAAGAAACTCATGTACAAACACATGTTCTCAGAAAGCTGCCAAAGACAGGATTCAAACTTATAGTGCACGGTGCAACACAGGCTCAATTGCCACAGCATGCCATCTTGAGCTATTCTGTTAACAATGTGCATAAAGAGGAGGATTTTGTCAAATTGTGAATGTTCATCTCCTATGGTTCTCTTCAATTGATCTTTTTCTGGTCAAAGTAAGATTTAATTTAGTTTGACTCTGGGCTTAATATTAAACCTGCTTCTTTTTCTGCTGATGTCCCTGTCAATTAGACCTAACCCCCATGCAGATCAAACATGCATATCTAAAGTAAAGAATACAAAAAAAATCTATACTCTTAATTGGCTATTAATGCTAATAATGTAATGAGCAGAGTGCCAGAAACAACAGCTGACTGCAAAGAAACAAAAATTCACTGAACATTCTGGAATGGTAAAAAATGTCACATAAATATGCAAAAGGCAAAAGATATTCAGGGGATTATCCACCATATTTTGAAATCTGTGTTAATTATTGCTCTCTGATGGGCTATTAAAATGGATATCTGAAGTTTAATTAAGGAGAATGGTAGTGAGAAAGGAGGAACACAGAGAGGAGCAGAGCAGAGGAAATAAGGAGGAACGGAACAGACACAGAGAGGAATAGAGGGAAGTAGGTAAGTACAGGTGATGCAAGGGGTTGCTCAAGAATAGCATTAAAATTCAAAATGCTCTGGACAAACTGGAGAAATGGGCTGAAGTACATAGGATGAAATTCAATAAGGACAAGTGCAAAGTACTACACTTGGGAAGGAACTATCTGCTGCACACATATAAAATGAGAAATGACTGCCTAGGAAGGAGTACTGCGAAAAGGGATCTGGGGTCATAATGGATCACAAACTAAATATGAGTCAACAATATAACATTATTGCAAACAAAAGCAAACATCATTGTGGGATCTACAGTGAAACTCTGCTATAACGTGATGTTTGAGGTCCAAAAAATTCCATCGCAATAAATGTGGGGTTGCAGTATAGCGGGGTTTCAAGCCTGTCAGTTTAAATCAGTGGTCCCCAATTTGGTGCATTGATGTGTGCCACCTAGTGCCCCTAGTGCACAGTACCCAGCAAGGGAGAGAAGCTGCGGCCCTGCTCCTGCCGGGGAGAGAAAGCACCGGCACCCGTAGCCTCGGAGTTCTCTGTTTCTGGCAGGCGTGGGGCCACGGCTCCTCTCGAAGCTGGAGAGAAGCCGCAGCCCCGCACATGCCAGGGACAGAGAACACTGGCACCCGCAGCCTCGGAGTTCTCTGTCCCTGGCGGTCGCATAGCCATAGCTTCTCTCCCCTGCTGGGCATTAGGCGGGGGCACATCAATGTCCCGGCAGGCGCCATAGCATTGGGGACCACTGGTATTAGGCCTTAAAGGGGAGCCAACTTCTGATCGGGTTATATGCGATTTCGCGTTACAGTGGGGCGCATTATTGCAAGGTTTGACTGTATTAGCAGCAGTGTTGTAAGCAAGACATGAGAAGTACAGTAATTCTTCCCCTCTACTCCACGCTGATTAGGCCTTAAATGGAGTATTGTGTCCAGTTCTTGGCACCACATTTCAGGAATGATGTTGACAAATTAGAGAAAGTCCAGAGAAGAGCAACAAAAAATGATTAAAAGTCTAAAAATCATGATCTAGGAGGGAAGATTGAAAAAAAATGGGTTTGTTTAGTCTGGAAAAAAAGAAGACTGAGAGGGGACATTATAACAGTTTTCAAGTACATAAAAGATTGTTTCAATGAAGAGGGAGGGAGAAAATTTGTTCTCTTTAACCTCTGAGGATAGGACAAGAAGCAATGGGCTTAAATTGCAGCAAGGATGGTTTAGGTTGGACATGAGGAAAAACTTTCTAACTGTCAGGGTAGTTAAGCACTGGAATAAATTGCCTAGGGAGGTTGTAAAGAATCTCCATCATCGAGATTTTTCAAGAGAGAGGTAAGACAACCACCTTACAGGATGGTACTAGAGATAATCTGTGATCCCTGCCATGAGTGCAGGGGACTGAACGTAAAAATCGACCCTCGGCGTCTCCTGCCAGCAAGGGGCTGCCTTCTGGCACATGCAGGCTGATTTAGAAAGAAGCTGCCGCAAATCTATCCTACCTGCGAAGACAGCAGCAGTAATTTGAGTCGCTCGCGAAGGGATACAGCGGCAATTCATGTGGCACTCAATCGGTGCCACTGTTTCCGGCGCCACTCTCGGCGAGGGCCTTCATGCGCACAGTTGTCTTCCAGGCCTTATTCTTGCAGGGCACGCGATCTCAATGGGTAATCAGGAATCGGACTGACTAAGTTTGCCCTGCCTTTCCATCCTACACTTCTAATGATTCTATGTAGCCCATTCATCACGTGTAGTGCCATGTGTGAGATTATAATCTACTAAGAAACCCCCAAGATAAAAAGAATTTCATAAAATTGTTTTTCTTGTAAAGTAACTCAAGCTAAGTGATGGCCTACAAAGAGGTTATGTAAAGAAGGTTGTCATACGCAAGCTGATTGGTTTTCAGAATAGCGGTATCTTTGTGTACCTAAAAGGCACAGATTGGCTAATGATGTGATGGAGAAGTTTACAGAGCCTGAGCGTAACTTGACGGACTTGGGCCAGATTCCCATATATAACTCCATTGACCAAATTAGTATGACTTTGGCCCATTGGAATCCACCAGATGGTCCCTCGCCATCTCTGTCCAATCAGGATAAGGAGGAGGTTTGAGCGTGGGGCTAGCAACTCACCCTTAAAAAAATCAACTTTGCTACAAAACGCAACAATAGAGACAACAGAGACTTTATCCTGAAAAGAAAGAGTCTTCACAATTTGAAAGATGCATGACACTGGTGGTGAAAGCCGTGAGGAACCACTAAGCGATTACCCTTCTTGCAACCAGGAGATTACCATAGGCACATGGAATTGAGGACCATGTACGATCAGAAAGACAGCGCAGGTTGCAGAGCAGAAGAGAGAGCAACAACCTGAGCCATATGGCAGCATTAGCAAGACAAGATGACCAAGACGGACAGAGATGAACGTTGACAGAGAGTGCTGTTGCTGTATCAGACATGAAGAACATATCGATGCACGCCACACACAGGAGTAGCTTCATGTTGTCACAGATGCAGAGCAAGAGAGCACTGATTGGTTGGAAGCACACGACAGATCATCATAACATCCTCCAGAACTAAAATGAAGAGGATTAGAGATGAATTTGTTCATGCTACGCCCCAACTATGACAACGAAGCGAGGACAAAGATTATTTTTACAAACAGACCCAGAAAATATTAGAGATTCTCCAGACAAAACATCATTATTCTTAGTGGGCACTTTAATGCCAAAATTGGACCTGACAACACAGTGATAACGAACAATCAGGGACCCACCTCTAAAGAAATTATGGAACAGAAATATTGCGTTGGATATGTCGGCACATTAACGAAACCTGGTCATTAAGGAGTAAGCATCTTTCCTCACACTGATCCACAACATGACCTGGCATACACCAAGCAGGCACAGACAGAAAATCACAGATCGCGACCATGTCTGCCATTACAAAGTTCACAAATCCTCTTGCAGGATGTTAGTAGAAAGAAGGACGCGTCGCGTCCACATACACTTATTGGTGCCAAGAAGCAACTGAACTGGAAGAAAGACTGGATAAAGACGCATCAGATAGGAGATGTGAAGACGAAACGATCAGCCTTCTGAAGACATAAGATCAAGAACATTTTGGACCTGATGCTGAATTATAATTTTCATATATACAGGATCGCGTTCTGTGGAAGGGAAGACCGATGCTACAAACAATGGGTCAGAAATGAAAAACACTTAGGTCAGTATGTCCGCAAGTCTACGTGGATCAAGCAAACACAGCACAAACAGAAGTGGATCACAGCAGAGACCTTGACCAAATAGAAACAAGAAGAGGAAAGAAGAAGGGCCAGCTATCAACAAGACAGGCATTACGAGCAGAATCGCGGACTCCACCACTACAGAGATGAAACAGCAGGTCATCCGTGCAGAACAAGATCCATCCAATGAGACCAGATAGCAAGCTCGCAAATCATAGTCGAGCAGCTCTATGGAGTGGAGCTACAGTTGCATAAGAAACTTGTGCTGACTATCGATAAAAGCGTCGATATCTGGATTGAACGAGACCTCTTGGAAACTCTCCTGTCGCACAGACACGAGCACCACCAGCAAAGGTGCAACCTGACAAGAACTACATATGACGGTACTACACTGTAGAGACATCCATGAGGCAGCTCTCTAAACGCTTCCAGGTGCGAACTCGGAGTCAAGACAAAGGATGCTTGTTGCACGCGTTCTCTTTCTCCCTCGTCATCGATTGATTTGAAATATCCACTTACATAGCGTAGAAACGAACCAGATGACGTTGTCGAACGCAGCGTTTTGAATCTGATTGCTATCAGACATTGAACGCCTTTTCAGCACACTAAAAGCAAAAGAATCACAGAGAAGACCAGATCGTATGTCAGTCCACGTTCAATCAAGGTTTGACAAACATTTCACAAGACAAGACCAAAATCCTAGGATTAAACTCCATCAGCTAACGACAGAGATCACACTAGAATGGAACCCACTATAAGAAGTGCAGTCCTTTCACTATCCTAGGCTACCACTTATTCAGACCAGCAAGAGTGGCACAGACGCAGACCATATCAAAGTAAGGTTGGGTATAAAAGTGCAAGACAGCCTACTACAGCTCAAGAACATCGGAGCTACCAGAGAGCTGTTCTTTGAGCAAACAAATATTCACTGTTCAATCTCCAATACTGAAACACTCCTAGGTAGGATAACGAGAAATACACTGGAAGAGTCAACCAAAACAACCATCACTAAATCCGACCTTCATTAATACTCCTCAGAGGATTCTCCAGTATCTGTCCCAACACCATCAGTAACATCCACCTCTTGGAGAGGACCCATCAACTCCCAGCAGAGGAAGAAATCAGAAGTAGAAGGTGGGGTTGGATAGGACATACATTACGCAAGCAGCCAACTAACATCACCAGACAGGCACTGCGGTGGAATCCCCAAGGCAAGCGGAAAAGAGGCCATCCAAGAAACACCTGGCGACATGACCTTCAGGCTGATAGCAAAAAAATGGGCTATACCTGGAACCAGCTAGAGCGAATGCCCCAGGATAGAGGACTCTGGAGATCTATTGTTGGTGGCCCATACCCCGATTGAGGTGACGGGCATGAGTGAGTGAGTATTGGCCCATTGGGACAATGAAGGGAAATTTTGCACATGACCAAGGGGGACTCTCTCTTTCTCTTTATATAAATAATCAGACTATGTGTTATAGAAACTTTCATATGTACCTCCAGCACTGGATCCCAAATTTGGGACTAAAGCTTTGATTCTGCACTGGACTTAACATGGATGGACACCTGCATCCACATGGAATCCTCAGCAAGCACATGCGTAAAGAGTACACATTCAATAAGTATCTGACATCAGCCATAAAAGGATATGGGTCTTTAAATTGATTATCTACACTGGTATGCTTAAAATTCTTAGAGTCTAGCTTTCATTAATTTTGCCTTAATTTTCTTGTGAAATCTTAGGCTCTTCGTGCTTTTTGGTGCACCGCAGCAGTGTAGAACCTTAAATGACATCCCACCTGAGTGAACAAACCAGAGGAATTTAGAACTTTTCTATGCACACTGGATCTGCACAGGTGTTTCAGTAGCTAGGAAATAGGCAGTGTTCATAGATGCTCAGAGTTGCATTAGTTTTTATTTGGTTAAGGTTAAAGTAACCCACCATAGGATAGTTATCATATCAAACATGAACATATGGTGCATGCATGGTCTGTGACACTCCTGCCTCCCATTTAATGTATTAAGAGTTCAAAAAGGGAGGAAACAATATCTTTTCAGCTCTATTTTTTAAGCTGATGATGTCTTTTTGACCAACAGAAGTTGGTCCAATAAAAGATATTCCCTCACCCAGTTTGTGTCTCTAATTCCTCACACTGCAACTCAATAGACTTAAAATACTGACAGGTGCATCCCACAGAATAGCTTACTTGGGCTAGAGATAGGCATGACGCGAGTACTGTATGTATTAACCCATTATCCCCAGGAAAGGATAAGGAAAGTGAAAAATATACAAGTTATTACAGAGGCTGCAAGTTAATAAAGAGCTACAAGGAAGGAGTTATCTTATCTTTTTTCCATTGCAGCTTGTGATTATTCATTTGCATATCACCTACACCACTTAACGACTTAATTACCTTTATCTACCACTAGGAGGGAAACCATAACTTTAGAGATGGAGGAAACTTTTCAAAGAATGGTGCTTTTCTCAGGATACCTTTAAATTAAAGAGCTATGTTTGAACTATGTGACAGTAAGCAGAAACACCCCTTAAAATGAATGAGGAGCCCCTCTAAAAAATCAGAAGCCCAATATGGCCCAATATTGGGCTTTCAGTTCTGCTATCCCATATGCAAGTGTGAATAATTACACACGTGAGTAGTACCAACTGGAATAACATTTGTGTGCAAGGTTCCTCACCTACGTAAATGTTTGCAGTATGCGGGCCTAAGGTGGGTTCATTTTAAGCCTTAACTTAACCATTGTGTAGACCCCAACTTCTTTTCTGCCTGAAATTTTACATGCAAAATCTCTACTGAGAGGAGAATGTTTGAGATGCACAAATATGGGGTATTTTTCAGCAAAAGGACTTTGAAAATGAGTTTCTTTTTACTTTTTGAAAAGTTTTAACTATGTTCGAAAGTCATAACAAAACCAACTTGACCCTTAATGGAGCTATCTGACTAATTGTAATCAAATAAATTATTCACAATACTTTTCAAGTCAATAAATTAATTGTTTTACTCATTTTTTTCTGAGTTATAGATCTGCGGTAATTATTTTGCAGCTTGATCCAGCTCCCAGTTCTACTGATTTTTATGGGAGTTTGATCAGGCCTTGATCAATGTATTTGCAAATAATTTATTCAATACACTTGTTCTTCAGCTAGTTCTTCTCTAGTAACTTCATATTTGTTTGATTCATTAATCTTGGATAAGATCTAGGATCTCACCTAAAGGCCATTGACTCCAACGTAAAAAACTGTTTTTGTATTTTAAGGGGCTCAGGCTGTGCACTCCCTTTTCTCTTTACCTGCATTTCCCTGATGCCCATGCAAAAAATAAAAGTTGGCCTTGTAGTTCAGGCACTGGACTGCACCACACGGGAACCAGATTCCATTCCATGCTCTGACACAGACTTCCTAGGTGACCTTGGCCAAGTCTAATAGTATGTGATAATAGTATTTCCTTCCTCAGCTCTGTGTCTGTTTTGTCTAGCTACATTGTAAGACATTTTGGGTGCAGGAACTGTCTCTCCTATATGTTTGCACAGTGCCTAGCATAATGAAGGTTTAGTAGAGGCTTCTCGATACTATTATAAAATAAATAACAGCAATTTAATACTCAATATTCTTCAGTTTTTCTTTTCATTATCTTCTCTGACATTGCAGATGGGCCTGTGAAAGTGCTTCTTAGTGGTCATGGCCTTGTGACTGGTTAAGTTTATTTGCACTAATCTCGTTAGTTTTGTTTACATTCAAACGACCTAAACATTTGCCTGGAAGAGAGAGTGGTTTCCTTTGTGCTTCATAGTTTAAATGGCTTGATCCTTTGGATTTGATTGTCAATGGCCCATGGCCATGAGGCCGCACTCAGGGAACAGCCCGCATCTGTTGTGTAGTATGGGGTGGAATAGCTCCACTCACCGAGGGGGCAGAGGGCCAGGCTATGGGCAAGGCAGCTGGACCCACTATATCGGGCTGGCTGATCCAGTGCTGGTTGTCCCTAGCCTGGGCCATGCCTCAACTCCCAGGCACAAAGCTCTCCGCATGTCCAAGCCCCACACAGAGGGCCCAGGACAGTTTCACCTGGTGAGGCGCCTGGGCCAAGCTGGGATTTCCAGGCTCTGGTGGGCGTCCCAGACAGTAACTTCCGAACCACCCCCAGGAGAACTGACCCTGACCCTCTGAGCTGCCGCCAGCCCCTGGCAGAAAGGTCATGTTGCCAAAGGATGAATTTCACCTGCACAGCAGCAAGTGTCAGGGCTGATCCCCCTGCAGCTGAGACTCTTCAGGTTATTTACTGGGGAAAATTGGAGGGGGTGGAATGGAGCAGAAGAGGCAGGATGGGTGTGGGAAGAGGCAGGGCCTGGGTGGAAGGGGTCAAGTGGGGATAGGGTCTGGAGCAGAGCAGGGGTCAAATAGGAAAATCAGAAAGTCAGCACCTGTGGTGCTGCAAACAAAATAGTATCCATGCATCATATATAATGACAATACTATGGCAATGTGCTTTACTTGGTGTCATAAACAGATAAGAAAAGTTAATAGAACAGAAGTACTTTATAACTCTTTTGACTGTAAAGGGTTAACAAGTTCAGTAAGCCTGGCTGTACCTGACCAGAGGACCAATCAGGAGACAAGATACTTTCAAATCTTGAGGGAGGGAAGTTTCTGTGTGAGCTGTTAG
>NC_133771.1:35742961-35745804 GCF_003597395.2 Chelonoidis abingdonii | reverse complement strand
TTCTCTCTGTGTCAGGATTACTGTCTCTCTCAGGGAGAGTCTGGGAGGGGGAGAGAGAAGGAGGGAGGAAGGTGAATTTTCCTCTCTGTTTTGTGATTCAAGGAGTTTGAATCACAGTATCTTCGAGGGTAACCCAGGGAGGAGAAGCCTGGGAGAGGCAGCAGTGGGGGAAAGGATTTTCTTTCCTTGTGTTAAGATCCAGAGGGTCTGGGTCTTGGGGGTCCCCAGGCAAGGTTTTGGGGGGACCAGAGTGTACCAGGCACTGGAATTCCTGGTTGGTGGCAGCGCTACAGGTTCTAAGCTGGTGATTTAGCTTAGAGGAATTCATGCTGGTACCCCATCTTTTGAACGCTAAGGTTCAGAGTGGGAAACTGTACCATGACCCTTGGGTTACATAATCTATCTGGACATTTAATTTGATGTAGAATGTGGCAACCCAGATGTTAAGCGGTGCCTCTCAATGGCAGCATATATGCTCCCTGCTCTTCTCTGCCCATCTATTAGTTCCCAGGTGGAGCTTACAGTGTTGGTTTTGACCTACAAAGCCATAAACAGCTTGGGATCTGCCTAGCTGAGAGTGGGAGTGCTGTAGTAGGGAAGTTTTTATAAGCCTGAAATCTTAGTAAATACATTATGTATGCAATAGAGATTTATCTAACACCCTAAGCACAATCTCAGTTCTGTTTTTATACCATAGGAACCGAAGCGAAGCCTCCACATTTCAGCAAGCAAGACTGTACTAATTAAAATGCTAACAACTGGGTTGAATTGGTTCAGTCATGAGAAGAGCATATTGTAAGTTCCCATAGAACAAAGATTTAGGATAAAATGTCTTCGGGTTGAACGTCCTTCTAAAATATGCTTGAAGTAAATAAACAAAATCTCTACTCAAAAACCTCAGGTAAGGGTTAATAGAGAACAGATAAATGACCCCTTTGTAGACATGATACGTCCCCCCCCATACATTGTGACTAATTGACAACTATGTGGATTTTTTTTAAGAGGGAAGAAAAGATTTGAGTTGGCTCCGATCCCATTACCACAACATAGCTGGAGCTCAGCCATCTGTCACAGCTGCTGCTCGCTTTAACTGCCACTCTAATTGACAATGAACCCAGAGACCTGTAATAATTGTGGCTGCTCTGTGACTTCAGCAGGTAATGCCTTCCTTTTAGCATCCATCAGGCCCCATCTGTGCTTCAACACTGCCTTTCTCTCAGGAAACAGGGGCTCTGTTAGACTCTATAGCTCTGATTCTTGGTTGGGCGGGATCACCTCATTAGGGAGGCCTTCGGAAGGCCTAAGGGAAACCATGTCCACAATGAAATTGAAAACCTCCTCAAACTTGTTGTAAGATTTTAATCCTATTGCCAACACACACAACATCTGCCATTCAGATGTCATTTTAGATTTAGATTTAGTGCACAAGGGCTATTTTAAACCAGGGTCTGTTTTGAAGTATCTTCTCTTGGAAGTCACTTCACTCCAACATCATTTTAAATGGATCGCTCTACCCCATCCCCATCAGACTCACAAAAGTATTAGGACACAAGGTACCATTCTAACTGGGGTGAATAGCTCAGTGGTTTAAGCACTAGCCTACTAAACCCACAGTTGTAAGTTCAAGCGTTGAGGGTGCTATCTGGGGCAAAAATCTGTCTGGGGCTTGGTTCTACTTTGAGCAGGGGGTTGAACTAGATGATCACTTCCAACTCTAATAGTGTATGAATAGAAATGTTTTCAGAAAGTTCAGGTGCTTTGGCCCCCCAAAACCAGAAGATCTCCGCTGACCTGAAGAGAGGGTAAGATGTTTGGATGCCCACCCTTTCCCAAGGACCACATTTGAGCTTAGCCCTAGCAAATTGCCTCTCTCTTCTGGACATTGTGCTGCAGAGATTGGAATGCTGATTTGCAGGTGTTATGCAATGGCATTCTGAGAACTGCCAGCTTCTTGAGTGGAAACTTCTGGGAATTAACTTGAATTTTCCAACAGGTGCATACCATCAGATAAATATCAGCACATATAGTGAAATTATTCTGCTATAATATTATGGTTTTTTGGGCCTCATCCAAAACCCACTGAAGTCAACAGAAAGACTCCCATTTTCCTCAGTGGGCTTTGGAACAGGGCCTTAATTAAGTTTCATGTCTTTAAATATACAACCATATTGGGTCAAACTCTAAGTACTCCCCCAGTTTTCACTAAATTAGAGTAAGAACTGAGTAAAAACTAGATAAGGACTTCAGGTTTTGCCCCACTGAGCTCAATCAGCTCAGAATGGCTGAAGGCTCTCATTTGGTTGAAAGGAATATATTTCCCCATGATGTGATTAAAAAATGTTCATGATTAATGATCCAACACAGGGTTTGTTAGATCAGGCCAATCATCTGTTAGTCTAGTATCCTGTCTCTGACAATGGCCATACATTTGGCTTCATCTGCCCATTCACCCAGCTTGGTTTATCCCCTCACAGTTTTCTCTAATCCTTGATAGCCTAAAAGTCAGTCTGAAACTTTTGTTACCTCTTTGTTTACTCCCTTGAACAGAGCCCTGGTTGATCTCGGGCAAGTTACTTCGTGTCCCTCAGTTTCCCCATTTGCTGACTTCCTTTGTAAAGCACTTTGAGATCTACCAATGAAAAGTTCTGTATAAGAACTAGGTATTATTATTACCATTTATCAGAAATGGCATCTCATTGTGTTTTAAGGCCACTATGAAGGAATAACCCACAGAGGAGGAATGGAAAACCTGCCTTATGAAAGGAGACTCAAAGAGCTTGGCTTGTTTAGCCTGGCCAAAAGAAGGCTGCGGGGGGATATGCTTGCTCTATATAAATATATCA
>NC_133771.1:35697268-35742504 GCF_003597395.2 Chelonoidis abingdonii | reverse complement strand
ATAGGTCTTCAGACCAATTTTGAGGACTTTAATAACTCAGTCATGGGTTAGGGGTTGTTATAAAAGTGGATGGGTAGGATTCTGTGGCCTGCTTTGTGCAGGAGGTCAGACTAGATGATCATATTGGTCCCTTCTGACCTACGAGTCTATGAGTCTATGAATTTGACCCAATATAATTCTTATCAAGAGTGTGGGGGGGTTCCTCTTGAAAAGACTTGCCAGAGCTAAATGGACTGAACCATTGTCCTCAGCCAGATGATTTCTGTCTCAAGTTTTTGACACAGAGGTGTGGAGAGATTTTGTACTAATGCTAAGTAGATTGCACCAACTGTAGCTTACAGCAGAAAAATGCAGTTTAACGGGTTTCAGTGTTTTCATACCCCTAACCACATATCAGCAAAACTTCCCCGGAAAAATTAATGAAATTGTGAATTGAGTAGAGGGAGCTGTTGAAAAGCACATTGCATTTGGTTTGTTAAGCAGCAGGAGATATAGTTACTATATTTGCTACTCAAATACAAGGAAAGACATTTTAGACCTAGTATAAAAGAAAAGATGGGGAAATAGCCTTAACAAAAGGCAAAAATATCTGAAATTCACGTTGACAGAAAATTTAGCTAAGTTGAGGATGTCTTTCTGGCAACTCCTCTGAATGAAAATGAGCACAAAAGGGGAACTTTTCAAGCAAAGACGCTTTTGACATTGAAAACATGGACGAATCCCTATTTTGGAACGTTCTGGACCAAAAGAAAATAGCCATTTTGTCAGAAATGAACAAAGTAAGATTTGTGTGGAAACCTGGTAAAAAAGTAAATATTGATGAACTCCCACAAAGCGAAAGTTTCCCACTGCCGTACGCACAATGTCTCAGGGCAGACTCTGATCCCATTGAGGTCACCGCGACTCTGGAGTAATCACAATGAGCTCATGGAATTACTCTGGTAGGACTGAGAGTGGAATCTGGCCCTTCATCTAGGAAATACATTTTTAACTCCCATATTTTCAACATAATTGGCTCACTCATTTTATGGTGCACAAGTAGATTACAATGTGTTACAAGGCACAAATCCTTCCCCTGACCTCCACAAGTGCTGAGCATCCCCAGTACACATGAACTAGCTGCAGTTCCACTGGCTAAGGATGAAACTGCCAAAAGCCTCTACAGCAACTAGAAACCACCCCCTCCATGCTGCAGAGCCGAGCTTTCTGGGGTATTCCTAAACTAATCATATTCAATGGTCTTTGGAAGCAGGATGGGGAGGGAAAAGAAAAGAAATGTGGCACTTTGCAGATCCTGTAACCTTCCCTTCACCCCGCACCCTTCCATACAGCATTGTGCTAGAGTAACTGTTGCTGGCAATATTTTAAGACCTGGTCAATTGAGTGAATGTAAGGGGCAGAGAAAGCTGTATCTACTCAAGAAAGATCCAGGGGCATTCCCACATTCCAGCTAGTCAGCATGTCACAGATCCTGTATGGGCATGCCTGCTCTTCAGCAGCATGCTTACGACATACCTCTAGGTTTATTTCCTGCAATGTAAAGCATTAGCCTTCCGATTAACATAAGATCTATTTTCATTACACTGGCATTTTTCTACATTTTTAAATTTCTACATGTATATTCTAATGCACCTACCTGTTATTTGTGAATATTTTGTTCAGATTTGAGTCAGTTGCTCCAAAGAAAAAGCTCAGTTACAATCCAACAGATAGAGAGAGATACTGAGGCAGGTGCCAGTGGTGATTCTCCAGATTTATACCAGCATAGCCAAGAACAGATTGCAGCCCATTGTGCTTATCATTAAAGGCATCAGGTCTTAGAATCAGCAGTCTGTAGAAGCTAGGCAAAATATCCTCAGGAGCTTCTTGCCCTATTCATTGGGCTGCTTTATCTGGAAAACTGTCTGAGCTTTAAACTTCATGCCCACGTGCCATACTGGGGGCTTGGAACAACTGAAAACTCTATGGGGAAGGTGTTACCCACACAAATCTTGGTACATGGACTAAAACAAGAGATAAATATCTTATAAGCTAAAAACTACTTTAAGTACTGTTTATAATAATGCATAAGCATATAGCAGGAGTTAAGGTTGTGTGTTCATCCCTAGATTGCTAAGCAAGCAACCCTCAATCTCAGTGTTCTCTTCAGATAGGTTTTCTGATAAGATGCATGAGAGTTTCTTTCAATATGAATGGCAGATCCCCAGCTTAGTACACAGAAATTTCTTGCACAAGATTAACATTAAATCTTCTGTCCTTATGTGCATGTTAAAGCAGCCTTCATTGCTAAGTTTTGGGGCAGATGACTATGTAATATTTTATCTCTGTTAGGAAGCTTTCACAATCTTCTGCAGAGCCTTACATCTGTGCTAATCATTGTAGGGGGCCAGAGGTCCTAGCATGGAGTTTTTTTAAAACCAGCTCTCTCAGGCTGTTGAACACAAACTTCCTCATCAGTCCCTCAGGTCAGGCTGGGAGGTGGTAATGATGATGGAGGTGATGGAATTATGCTTGTTTTTGCACCCTTCCAAATTCCTTATAGTTTAGAGGCTTTTCATTTTAGTACTGGAAGCTTTAGCTTCTCTGATTCTTTTGGGCATGTGCAAATTAGCTGGAAGTTCCGTGTTGCTCCACAGGTACAGAATCATAGAAACTTAGGGCTGCAAGGGACTACAAGAGGTCATCTAGTCCAACCCTCCTCACTAAAACAGGGTTAAGTATACCTAGACCATCCTTGACAGGTATTTTTCTAACCTGTTCTTAAAAACCTCCAATGATGGGGATTCCACAAACTTCCTAAGTATCCTCTTCCAGTTCTTAACTAGCCTTATAGTTAGAAAAAGTTTCCAATATCCAACTTGAATCTCCTTTGCTTCAAAAAAATTGATTATTTTTTTTTACTACCATCAGTGAACTTGGAGAACAATTGATCATCTTCCCCTTTATAACAAAGTTTTACATATTTGAAGGCTGTTGTCTGGCCCCCCTCAGCCTTCTCTTCTCTAGACTTTTCCTCATAAGTCTTGTTTCCTAAACCTCTTATTGTTTTTACTGCTCTCCTGAGGACTGTCCAATTTGTTCACATCTTTTTTAAAGTGTGGTGGCCAAAACAGGACACAATACTCCATATCACCAGTGCCAAGTAGAGTGGGACAATTGCCTCCCAGGTCTGACATATGACACTTCTCTTAATACAACCCAGGATGACATTTGCCTTTTTCACAGCATCACACTTTTGACTCATATTCAATTTGTGATCTACTATAACACCCAGATTCTTTTCTGCAGTACTGCTGCCTAGTAAGTTATTTCCTATTTTGTATTTGTGTGCATTTGATTTTTTTCTTCCTAACTGTAGCACTTTTGCTCTTGTCTTTATTGAATTTTATCTTGTTGATTTAAGACCAGTTCTCCAATTTATTAAAATTTTTTGAATTCTAATCCTGTCCTTCAGATTCCTTCAGCCACTCCCACCTTGTTATCATTCACAAATGTTATAAGCATACTCTCCACTCCATCATTCCAGTCACTAATGAAAATATTTACTAGTTGCAGGACCCCATTAAATTTATCCTCCCAGCAAACCACTGATAATTACTTTTTCAGTACAGTCTTTCAACCAGTTGTACACCCACCTTATACTAATTTAATCTAGACCAGATTTCTCTAGTTTGCTTATGAGAATGTCATGCAGAACTGTCTAAACAGTATTCCTAAAGTCCAGATATGTCATGTCTACTGCTTCCCCCTGTACCACAATGTGATATTATTTCTATTTTTCATACAAATTCAATATTTCTTGTATTTTCATACCAGCACGTACAAGATAACAAATGGCTTTTCAGCTCAGTTGATTTACATTGGTCCTATCTCCCAGTTTTGTATCATTTTCAAATTTCATTAACATAGAGTTATTCCCTTTTCCAGATTATTAATAAAGATGTTAAATGAGACTGGGCCTAACACAAAACCTTGCTGTACCCTGCCAGTCCGTTCCCATCAGTTCACTATCTTGGCAAATAACATTACTCCTTTGAGATCCTTCAGACAATTTTCAGTCCACCCGGATGTGCTAGTATCTAAGTCATATGGATTCATTGGAAAGAAAGATGTCATGAGACACTGTATGAAATATGTTACTAGAACTCAATGTATAATCCATTCATCCCATGATTCACCAAGAGAGACATTTTCAAAAGCACCTTTGGAATTTAGGAGTATAAATCCAATTGAAAGTCAATGGAAATTGTGCTCCTAAATCCTTCAGTAACTTTGAAAAATCCTCCTAACTTTGGAATTTGATCAAAAAAATCAACCAAGTTCTATGGTAATATTTTCCTTCATAATAATACTTACCACTTATATAAAACTTTTTCATGTGTAGATCTCAAAATGCTTCATTATCATTAATGAAATTATCTTCACAATACCTCATTTTACATATGGGGAAAAGAGGCACTAAGTGGCTAAGTGACTTGTCCAAGGTTACACAAGAAGTCTGTGGTGGAGAAGAGAATTGAATCTGGGTCTTCTAAATCCTAGGTTAGGATCCTAATCATTGGAGCATCTTTCCTGCTTTTCTAAGACTTGCCTCTTATTACCAGGTTAGGACCCTAATCATTGGAGCATCTTTCCTGCTTTTATAAGACTTGCCTCTTATTACCATAGTTCCCTAAGTCTATAAATTATTATAATTTTTTCTCAAAGTTCTTCCATTATATTACTACTGATTGAATCAGATTTACTGGACAATAATTGCTAAGAGGACTTTGAGTTAAGTATCAGAGGGTTAGCCGTGTTAGTCTGGATCTGTAAAAGCAGCAAAGAATCCTGTGGCACCTTATAGACTAACAGACTTTTTGGAGCATGAGCTTTCTTGGGTGAATACCCACTTCGTCAGATGCATGTAGTGGAAATTTCCAGAGGCAGGTATATATATGCAAGTTTCTTCATGAGATTGATGGATTTCCACTCCATACGGCTAAATGCAGTGCCTTGCATGGTGTCAAGTATCAGAGGGGTAGCTGTGTTAGTCTAGATCTGTAAAAGCAGCAAAGAATCCTGTGGCACCTTATAGACTAACAGACATCTTGGAGCATGAGCTTTCGTGGGTGAATACCCACTTCATCAGATGCATGTAGTGGAAATTTCCAGAGGCAGGTATATATATGCAAATTTCTTCATGAGGCTGATGCATATATATAACTGCCCCTGGAAATTTCCACTACATGCATCTGACGAAGTGGGTGTTCACCCACGAAAGCTCATGCTCCAAGACGTCTGTTAGTCTACAAGATGCCACAGGATTCTTTGCTGCTTTGAGTTAAGCATGTTCTGCCAGTGCCTCAGACTTTTGAAGAAGGGTTGGCATGGCATCTTCAAGGCAATCAGACTGCAATCTTGAAACATCTTTTGCTTGGTGCCCAAAATCAGTCAGGTTTGAAAGGCACATTGTAAGGGTTGATTTCTACTCAGGAGCCTAGATGGCAATTGTCCTGCTCAGCTGGGGAAGGGGAATGAAGGGAAGAGCTGAGATTCCTGAGTACAGCTGGATGAAATTTTTGAACAAATAATTTATTCACTGAAAAATGCCATTCTGGTTGACTCAAAATTATGTGTGAATGTGACCAGATTTGTTTCAGCTGCTCAATTCAGAGGAGGGATTTAAATCTACATCTACCACCCAGGTGATTGCCTTAATCACCTGGCTATAAAGTCTCAATGAATATTTAAATAGTTAAACGATGGACCAACTTCAACAGGAGAGATTGAGAACAACTCAGTCCATTTTAGCCTACAGCCTGGTGGTTGGGGCACTTGTCTAGGTGGGAGGAAACAGGAGTTCAAGTCCTTGCTCTAGGTGTGGATTCAAATGTGGGTCTGCGATCTCCCAGGCAAGTTTCCTAAGCAGTGGGCTAATGGCTGTTTGTCAGAGATTGTGTCTTCAAGCAGTCAGTCTTCTGGTAACCAAACATGTGCAGTAGGCTACTTGATTGACTGCAGCACCTGACCAGTCAGAAAGAGCAGCTGACTGGCTTTTAAGCTCAGCAGCAACTCTGGCTAAACCTCAGTGGCTTTAAAGTAAATAATAATTAACAAAATCCTTGTAACATCTATCAAAAATACAAGGAGGGAGGGCACAATTTTTTTTTAACTCTTCTGCAATTCTTTTAAGAACACTGGGAAAGGTGTGAGACTCTTAGTCATGAAAAAGATACAAAGTGCAGTGCATGGTAGGCGGAGACTCGGGAAGCAAGTCGGGTATGCCACAAAAAACCAGCAGCTGCTCTCTGACTGCTCCATGCATACCGTGCCTGTGCAGCTGCTGCCCTTGTCTTTGCTCCAGGGCCTGCTCCTGCTTCCCTTTGGCTTCTGTCTCTCCAGTATTGATCCTTGGCTTGTTCCTGGACCCAGCTCTAACAAGAAGGCTGAACTCTTGCTTTAACTACTAGGCAAGACTGTCCGTGGCCTGGTTTCTAACAATATAATAGGTCCCACAAACACACACATTGTTTGCTGGCCCAAACAGGCTTTTTCCGATTTACTGACAAATTCCAATTATTTTTGGAACTGAACTGAATATTTTTTTCTGATTAAAAATCAATTATTTGCCCAGCTTGTCTCCTGAATTGCATATTTCAGGGCTGGAGTCTGTAGTTTATTAATACAATTCTGACTTTATTTCAGGGACTAGACCTAATCCTACTGGGGGAGTACACTGCTATTGCCATTTCTGTCACTATCTCCTTGAAAAGGATAGGAAAAGGCTACTCATTCTGCACTGGCCAAAAGAGGGAAGTTCACACTTTATCTTTGGTAAAGGTAGCAGAATTGTTAGTGTAGCAGGCACTTCTTAGAGTAGACCATGAAGGACTCTGTCTAACTAGTCAGAATTCTTTAAGGGGCTCCCCCTGCACCCTCCTGCCATGCATGGCTTAACAGCCACAATCTGGTCCCTAACATCTATTTACTTTGATGGGTGCTTTCCCTGTATGAACACTAGTGCTGTGTGTTACTAGCGTTAGAATGCCTGAACTCTGATGTCTGCACTTCGTCATGTAAGCATTAGAATGCTTGTAAAATAAATTGAGACTGTTTTAACGTTTAAAGATCTATTCACCTCTAAGAATGTGCATGTCTGTGTTCAGCTCCATTAGCATTAATGGAAGTCATAGGTGTATACACTGGGAAGAGACCCTGACCCCCAGGGAATTATTGCCCAGAGGCAGTAACAACAACTGCTTATCACTTATTTAAGTAATCTAGATAAACACTAAATAAATCTTCCAAATTCTGTTTTTTGTTGCATTCAAAGAAATCAAAGGAAGAGGGAAACCACAAGCCACACTCTCAAATTATTACAGAAAAATCCCCAACCCCAAATATCCTGTTTACAAGCTACACGTATCCAAAAGGATAATTTTTTTTAAAACAGCAAACCAATTATAGCCATAATCTCCATCTAAATGCTGATTCAGAGGCTAGATCACTATCTTTGTAAGATTAGCAGGAAATTTAAATTATCGATTGAACTAGGTCTTGACTAAATGCAATTATCCTGAAAATGTAGACTGAAAATTGAATTTAGTCCCTTGATTAAGAAATCCACGAGAATTAATATTAAAGATTCCACTTTTATCTGCTAGTTCTTACCTCATATTTACTAAACAGTGACATTTGAGCAACAGCAACATATGCATATTACAGTGCAACACCAGATCACACATACTGGTGAATTCACTACATCTCTTATACTGTACCTTCTCTTTAAAAATGGTTCAGAGACTCTAATGATTTTTTAATGAAATGCAGCTATTTTATTGGATTCACATGCACAAACAAAAGACAGGTAGCACTAACAGATATGCAGTGATTTCTGACTTCATGGTGATTATTTATAAATACACTAGTAATGACAGGTTAAGCTCAATATCTATAATAAGTAGATATTGAAACCAGTATCTTACATCACTATAAAGTTCTTATAGCAATCTGGTTACAGCTTTAAATGTGATTTGGATAATGTAAATTGGCATTAAGTCACATTCCAGCGGTCAAAGAGATTTGATGGTATCTTCTTTACACAGAGTTAAGTGAGCCTCCAATGTTTGCATGCCAGTCCAAAAGAAACCACTTAAAGGGAATAAACACTTTTTAGTACTTAGCACACTTGAGACGTTTTTCAAACAGGGAAACAGAGTCTAAAAGAAAACTCAGGAGACAAGTAGACAAAGGATTATTATTATTCTTCTACAGATATGTAGTTAATAAATATAGTTAGAGTGGAAAGTAAAGTTTACAGTCTAAATTAGACAAACACAGAACATGAGGGGAAGGATGGTCTAGTGATTAGTGAACTCGTCTTAGAGTCAGAACGTGTGGGTTTAATTCCATCCTCTGCTTTTTCTAAGTGACCTTGGGCAAGTCACTTACTCATTCAATTCCTCAGTTTCCTGTCTGTTAGACTTCCCTGTTCTAAAGATATTACAGATTGTGGGGAGTTTCGGATATGACATAATAGGGTCTAGCTAAGTATCTTGGATAGATAAGATTAGACTTGGGTAAGGATGAGGTAAGGGTTCAAACACAGGAGATGTGCCTTTTTTTAAGAGCAGATCTGTTCAGAGCAATAGAAGTTAGCTTGAGGAGCCTGAACTTCCTATAGCAACAAACAAAATGAATAAAGAGACTTTGGGGAGGAGAATTATTTAAGTTGCTGAATGGTAGATGAATTTAAGAGCTTGAGAGGTGACAGTCAAGGTGGATGGAGGAGGAGAGGTTACAATAAGGGTAAGGAATGGTGTCCCTAGCCTCTATTTGTCAGAGGGTGGAGACGGATGGCAGGAGAGAGATCACTTGATCATTGCCTGTTAGGTTCACTCCCTCTGGGGCACCTGGCATTGGACACTGTCAGTAGACAGGATACTGGGCTAGGCGGACTTTTGGTCTGACCCAGTACGGCCGTTCTTATGTTCCAATAGTTCAAGAGAAAGAACAACGGTGTTAACCACGGGCATATTTTAGAGCTGATACAGAGGGAAGAAGAAGAATATGATTTAGTGAGAACCCTTGATATGGAGACAAAAAGAAAGGGAGGAATCACAATAACTATACTAACGTCCTTTGAGATCACTGATGAAAAGTGCTACATGAGAGCTAGGTATTATTATTACAGAGAACCTCAAAGCTCTGAGCTTAACTGATGGGGAGGTTAGATGGAGAACATGGAGAGAAGACAGATGAGGAGGAAAGATGAGCTGTTCAATTTTTGTCATGTTAAATTTAATTTAAGAAAGCTGTAAGACATCTATGAGAAAATACCAGGAAAGAAGAAAGAGCATGAGCCTGAATTTACTGGGGAATTTGTGGATGGAGAGCAAAATTTGAGAATTGTCAGCATAAATGTGACAAGAGAGATCATAGATAAGGTCACTTGGGGGAAGTGTAAAGGAAAAAAAGTAGGCTCAGGATAGAACCCTGAGGAACACCAACAGAGAGAGGGAGGCATGAGGAAGAAGAAGAGGATTCAGTAAAGATGACACCGAAGGAGCAAACAGCAATGTAGTAGAAGAAATTGGAAAGGAGTGAATAGTAGAAGCCCACAAAGAGCTGTCAAGGAGAGAGGGGTGGCTAATGGTGTCCAAAACAGCAGAGAGATTTAGGATAATAACTAAGGAGAAGAGCCCTTTAGACTTGGAAAGGAAAAGATCAGTAGTGACTCTAAGGGTAATTTCAATGGAATGGACAGGTTAGACCTGGAACTCAAGGGGAATGAGGAGGGAATTGGAGGAGTGAAGTTAAGAGACTGTGCAGGAAAATTGAAAATGACTGATAATGCAACAGGGATAGAATGAGGAAAGGACCAAGAACGTTTGAGCTGAGAAACAAGGAGATGGGATTGACCTGAGACTTTTGACAATGGCTGGAGCTTGGAGACAGTAGGACACAGGGAGAGAAGACTGAAAGGTGTTGCAGAAGTAGAGGAGAGAGGGGTGTGGAACTTACACTGGAGTTTGTCAATTTTATCTTTAAAAAGTTTGCAAGATCCTAGGCAGAGAGAGGATGGAACAGAAGAGGAAATTAGTTTATACAGAGGCAAAGGTGGTAGAGAGCTGCTGAGGATTAGAAGTATGAGGGAGAAGAGAATAGGATTATTTGCTCAGAACACAGCAAAGCTGAGTAGAGAAAGGTTACTTTTATAATGAATGAAGGTACTGGATTAATGAAACTTTCTCAAAGTACTCAGCAGAACAAGAATAGGAGCAGAAACAAGGGCAGTGAGGAGAGGCTAAAACTGGGGCTTGGAGAGATGACAGAATGGTGGATGTGGAGAACCAGTTGGTCAAAAATGATCATGAGAGAATAGCACTGAGTAGTAGCAGCTCTGGAGTCAGAGTAGAGTGCTGTCAGGGTTGCGTTTAAGAGCAGCAGAAAAGTCAGAAAAGGATGGTGGACTCAAAAATCACAGGAGTAATTCATCTGGGACTAGAAAGGCAGAGAATGGATGAAGGTGAAAGAGGCAAGGTAAATACTAAGATGGAGAACTCAGAAAACAATATCAGGATGATCATGTTATGAGGCTCACCATGACTTATTTTGGGGAAATTCTGTGGCCTGTGCTATACAGGAGGTCAGACTGGATCATCACAATGGTCCCTTCTGGCCTTAGAATCTACAATGTGGAGCGGTTAACAGATTCCTACTGATTTGGCCCCACACTCCTGCATCTCTACATACTTTTTATCTGCCCACAATCCCAGATGTCTTGTCCTCTCAACTGTCTGTGAATGACATTTACCTGTTATCTCTTCACATGCTGTACTATGAGTTCTCTCTGTATCCTCTGCATCTTTAATTACTCCTCAGTTTTCCACATCTACCTGTCACAAACACACCATTTGAAATCAGTGCACACAAAAAATCATTTCTCTTGCCGTTTATCTGCTGGACAAGAAAATTGATTCGTGTGCATTATGCAATACATTTAAATGTTATATTTGTGACAGCTTTGATAATGTAGGATTTAAACAGTTGAGAGTAGGGTGAGTGGAGGATAATCAAACATGATCAAAAACAACTGAAACAGAAACAATACTACAAACACACTGAATCATTTGTACCATCATTAGCCATAATGCCACTGGACCATTAGCTTTACACACACATTAGAAAGTCTGTCTCAGACTGCAACTAATCACTACTACAGCCCCCTTTCATCAGGCTATTTTGAGCCTCTCTCGGCTCCAGTCACGGTATTTAGATCATTTGAACACTCAATGATGTTTAAAAAGCAAATTCCTGAGACCCCAGCACATACCAACGATTGGCTTTTCCTGTCCCCTCCCTACTCTGCCCCCAACTCCGTGCAAAACCCAGCGTTTAAAGAAGGAAACAAAACCCAAGAATTTTGACCTGTCTTCCCTGGTCTTTCTTCAAGGCAGGAACCTGCTGCTCTGTTCCATTGATATCTACTGCACTGTCAGCAAAAAGCCTCCCTAGGGAGCTTAGGGGTGCAACTCCCAGGCAAGCACAAGTGGAACACCATCAAGGATGACAAATTAAGCTCTAATGTGTTTGCTTGAGGCTTACTCACTGGGCTTGGTCAGCAGATACAATATCTCCTCTGCTCTGTGGAAAGCTTTGTTTTATTGGGTATATAGAGGCTTTTTTTTTTTTTTTTTTTTGGCTTTTGATCACTAGAGCAACGGTCTGCTCCACTGCCACCCCCTGAGGGTGAAAGGAAACTGCCAGAGCTTTGTGCACTCTCCTTATGATTATTAATGCACGCAATGCCTTGTGAAGTGGGTGGGTGGTTGTTTTTCAATTGAATTAGATTTCCTTGTCACCAACAGCAGCCTCCTAAGGTTACATGATTCCAAGGCTTCTGTGTCTTTCTTGCTGCTCAGATAGTGTGAGGTCAGAGTAGTAGATTTTCTCCTAAAATAATCAAGAAGTATTGTTCTTGTTATAGACTTCTGTGGCTGAAACCTTCCCTCTCTCCCCCCATTAGCAACCCCAGCCTCTAAATTATTTATTCCAATCTCTCTTCTGGGCTTGTCAATGAGTGACAATTTTAGAAGCTTATCAAGCTTGCTGTTTGCTAGGGGCTAAATCTGAACCACCAGTGAGGTGTTTCCCCCTCATCCCTGCAGGAAACAAACGAAAAAAAAGACACTAATCACTTCCTAGATAATGAACATGCTTTCACAAAATACTTTTAAACTGGACCCCTCTACTGCACATTCTCCTCAGCCAGGAGTTCCTCTCATCTGTAGTAACCTCTCTGAACTCCACTTACCAAATGCTTTGGGGAATAAAGAATAGCAAAGAACTGGCTGTGAGCCTAATGTTTCCCCTTTAGATACTGTATTGAGCATTAGAGGAAACTATGTCAAAGGCCTCAGATAGAAAAACAAACAGCTTCTCACTTAAAGACAGGTCTCCATTATCCAGAACAGATCAATTGCTCTGTGTGACTGATGGAGCTGAGGTGAAAATATGAAAACCAGAATGATGCTAGCTTGATATTTTATTTTTGGTAATGAAAGTGATCTATTGTTGTTTACTTAGTAATTCCCAAGAACAGCAGCACAGAAAACAGGGTAAAAAAATGCTGGCTACAGTGTTGTATTTGTAGCCAGATTTCAGGATGAATCTAATTGCACACAGTTTGCAAAACATGGTATTTCATCATATTTTATTTATGGAATTCATTAAAATGTGAGACGCTAATATACCAGGCACTAAAAAGAAATCCTGTAAGCAATTCTCCATATCATCGAAACCATTAACCATACACTAGTGGATGGTTTAGAGGAACACCTCATATTCTAATGATCAACCCCTTCACTCCTGACAGATTGTATGTGTGTCTTAGCAGTTGTTTTTCTTGAACGTCCATTTACTTCATTGGTATGTCAGGACATACCATATAGAATTGCTAATAAGTAGTGGAGAGAGAATAGAACACCTGAATTTCGGTTGTTACAAAGTGGATGTAGAAATTATTTTTATAAGACCCGGGGTTGGGGGGAGAGCTCTCAGATACATACTATCTGCATAATCAGCCAATTTTAGAAAGATTAAATATTCACATTGGGCTTCTTGAGTTGTGATAATATGGCTTTTGGTTCTGATGGTCTGGGAGGAATTTTACCACTGAATAACGATTGGTAGCTATTATTGAAACTGTCAGGGTTAGTCTCTCCTGAGCAACCGTCTCTTTAAACTCTTGCCTGATGACGATTCTGTTTTCCCACCAGTTTACAGATGATAGTTTCCATAAAATGGAGTTTGGGGGATTTTTAGTGACTTAGCCTAAATTCAGATTTTTAGCACCTCCATGTACTCCAGTCCCAAAGAAATGTTTGCATCTGCAGGTTTAGGAAAGGCCCATCTCTTATAGCAATCTAAATAGCTCAGGGGCAGAAGAAGTGAAGTACAAGTTAAGGTCACAGGTAACTCTAAATTAAATGGGAGCATCTGGATAAGGATCATGAGAAGATTGACTGTACAGAAAGAAGTTATACTCTGTTGGAGTTTGTTAGCACTCTTCCTAAATTCCATCTAGGATTCTTTTTTATATGTATAACCATTAGAGAAGTTAGCACAATTCCTCCCCAGGGAATTACACTGCGGTTGAAAATATTCCTCTCAGCAAAAGGAATTGCCAGTCTGAGCCTAAATTTAGCTCTGTAAGGGAAATCTGGGGCTGTTCATGGGCTACATTATGTAATGTACAGCTCTTAATTTATTTAGGATAGTCACATTATTTAAGGTATGTAGGTTGCTACTGAATATCTAAATTAGAGTTGCTATTTAAGTCTACTCTTTTCTGTTAAAATATTTTCAGTAAAGTGCATCTTAATATCCTATTACTCAATATCCTAACATTGGCTCCAAAACTAAGATTATATAATTAGACATATACCTAGAGGGGAGAGGGGGTAATGAAATGACATGGTAAAGCAACTCTTTCTGATCTGTACTAGCTCCTCCATTCTGCTCCCCAGTCCCTAAAAAGCAGCCAATTCCCAGAAGTTTTCCACCTGACACTTAGAGAGCTCCTTAAAGATCAACAATCCCACCAAATATTTTTTTGGGGGAAAGGAAATCCAAAATTGGTCTATGTTGTTTGTAGATATTGTCTTGTTAATAAGAACAGAGATTGAGGGCATAGCAGGTGGTGCTCATCTCATTAAATTGAGCAGTATGGATACATTACGTTGGCAGTAATGCATTAATACCACTCTATTAAATAAAGTGGATGTTCTTTATAAATGGTTGATTAGGTTCATTTTGGCTTAAGAATATCATATTTACTGATGTTTTTATGTGTAATGATCCAACTTGATGACTAATTTTTATAGGCATGGCTCATAACCAGGATTTTAAAGAATTTTATTTCCCAAAGTCAAATAGATTTTGACCAATTTATTATGGCCACACTAAAAAGATTTATCGTTATTGTTCCTATATCATGTTCATAGAGTAGATAGATAGAGCTCCCTGAAAAATGTCTCCATTTGTCTTTGTAATTGTTATGAATATTCAGTACCTCCAGCATTGCTTCCTGTTTTTTGTGCTGATTCCTCAGCTATCCTGCCCTTTTTTCTATTGAGGTCAAACTCAGACGAGACAAATATTAAATAAATGCCTATTCAATGCTCTAGGTGCCTTAACACCTTAATAGACAAAATGCCAGCAACATTAAGAAACAATCTTATGTACTTGTATGCCCCCCATTACCATAGTATCTGGGTGCCTCACAGTCTTTATCCAATACCCTTGTGAGGTAGAGAAGTGCTATTATCTGTATTTTGTGGATGGTGAACTGAGATACTTGCCCAAGATGGCACAGGAAGAGCAGGGAATTGAACCCAGGTCTCCTAAGTCCCAGGATAGCACCCTAATCACCTTTCCTTGCCCACTTATAGTCTCAGATGACATGCTCAACCAAGGAAATACAGCCCCCTTTATGTTCCTATGTTGTCTGCCCAGACCTTGTGTCCTGGCTAGGGTGACCAGATGTCTCAATTTTATAGGGACAGTCACGATTTTTGGGGCTTTTTCTTATATAGACTCCTATTAGCCCCCACCCCCTGTCCCAATTTTTCACACTTCTTGTCTGGTCACCCTAGTTCTGGCACATAGGAGTAAGTGGGGGCTATTCACTTGCCTACTTCCTCCTTGGAACAGGTGGGGAATAAGCAAAGACTTGGCTTCAAAATAGTTAAGGCAGGCAGGTGTGGAAGGGATGGAGATGGAATGGGGACACAGTTTTGCAGGTCTCCAATCAGGAAAACTTTTAAACATCCCTATGTGCTTAAGTGTTATCCTGAATAGGGATGGTTTCCTAAATCTGGATCTTACTGGCGGTCCAAGCCAATGGTAAACTACTAACCTCTGAGAGTGAGAGGAAGCAGGGGAGGAATTGTGATTCCAGGGCAGTGGTTCTCAGCCTGTTGCCCACAGGCTGCTGGCAGCCCAATCAGCACAAAACTGCAGCCCATAGATTTAGAACCACTGCTCCAAGGACTCCCCTGCATAACAATGCCTCCTTGAGGTGGTGCCCTAAAGAGTATCTGCACAGGTCTGGAATAAAGCACTTTATAGGAATGATATACATTACTAAAGAAATGAAAATGTGTTTTTTAGCATTTTCATTCTTCATTGTTTATACTTTTTCTAGTTGCAAATAAAATTCTATGAAATCATTTGAAAATCATATTATTAATAAATCCCACGATGGCCCCAAACTTGCTATTATTATATGAGCAAAGTCATTTTAAACAAAGAAAAAATGTTAATGGCATCCATTGGTTGGCAGATTGATTAGATCTGTGCTGACACAAATGAGCAGTTCATATTCATATTCAGATCCCTAGACCTAATTGGCCTCATCTAAGCAACACACATCCATCTGGGATCTTATCAGCACCATAAGCATCTGAATTCAGAGAATGTCTTATATACAAAGAAGAGTGGCACTGCTATCTATTTTGTGTAACTACTGCAGAAAAATATTACAGACTTTATTTTTAGGTAAAATTTGAAATTGGCTAATCCTGTGAGTCATGCTGTATGAGGAAAAAGTTTCTTGTGGATTTGGTTTTGCATAGCCAGTTACCACAAGAAATTTGGTTGTCTGCAAATTCAGAAAAATACGTCCTTGTAGCAGACTGGACATTGTTAAATTTTTCAAACTTGGGTGCTTTGTCCAAATCTATAATAATTGAACCAGTTTTCTGAAGTACTGAGTACATACTACTATCATTGAAGTTATTAGGAGCATCTCTGACAACCTTACCATTTATCTAAAGTCCTAATTATGGATGTAGGAGTTTCATGTTAGGCACCCAAGTTAGAAAACATTCATTCATGTGAAAGCATCAATTTTAGCCACTACACATTACTGCCTTTGTATCTTACTTTTTTTTTGACACGTAGTGGTGATTTGTAGTGTCATTTAGTTGCCTTTGTATGTTGTTTTATATGAACTTGAAGCATTACAAAAGATAACAGGTTAGGAGACAACACAGGAAGCTGCTTAGAGAAACATTCACTAATTCCACATTGTGTTATAATGTCTGTTTGACACAAAACGAAGCTAGAAGGAAGCAGTGAAAAACAAGGGCTCTTCTATCCTCTAACTGGCAGCTACTTGGTGACTCTCTAATGTGTTAAGTATGTTAGCACATCAGTCTCTCCTCCTGAGCTATGAGATGGTAGATGGAACGCCCATGGATATGTGGCAGTGTTGTGAAAAATGAAATGGGTGACTGAAAGTATGACATACTGAGGCAATTTCTACAAGTCAAAAACCTAATGTTTCTATACACACTCACACAGATTATATGGTTTTCATATCAGCAACTGATATAGCTACCGTGCTCTAAATCACTGGGCCAGTTGGTATAAATCAGTTAAAGTACATAAGCATAACTTTACTGAAGTCAATTAAGCTAAAACAACTTGCACCAGATGAGTTTCTGGACCTCTGTTTCAAAAACAGAGTTGGCACGCCATGCACTTCTCCACAAAACCACTCTCTTCCAAAAAAGGTTTTGTTGGTCATGTAGTCCTGGGTGCTGTTAGGTTTTTTAGTTTCCCACATGGTGAGGGCATTTACTATTGATATCGATGTGAGTGGGAGTCAAGCCAGCCAAATGCATTTTTCCTTTCTGTGTCCCACCAAGATCTCTCTCCATGTTGTGGAGTTCTGGCCATCAGATTTTCCTATCAATCTCTTACCCTTCACCAGTGACTCCTGACCTCCCTAACTTCTTGTCTAAGTCCATCACGTGGAGCAGCACAGCCTAGTACTAGCAGCATATTAGCTTCTATTTATACATGTTTATCTATATGCATGTAGAAAACAGCTCGCTATGTCTTTGTAATTCTCCCCCAGATCCTCCAAATCAACCAAAAGGCACGTCTCCCAACTAACCAAAGCCAAACCAAGAGTTTGCCACTTTGGTGATATAAAGAGTGTAAAAATCCTTAGGAAGGTTTCCCAAAATATGAACAAAGATTTTTTTTTTAAAACCACCATAACTTTAAAACTGATGTTTTGAAAATTTAAAGAGAATGCCTATGCTGGAATGAGTTGTGGCATATGAAATTTGAGGGGAATTAGTTTCTTTCTTGGGAGTCCATTGGGGAATAATGTTTAAAAATGGGGCTTCTCATGGGAAGCTAGCCTCCAAATACTCTGCAAATGAAAGTATCCTCTATGCATGCATTTCAAGACAATATTCTGATATGAAAACAAATATTTTGCAGGGATGCCAGCAAGAAGAAAGAAATAGCCAAAAGGAAATAAAGCATCTGAAGTAGTACAATGGGAAAGGAGTCTCATAGCAACAAGACATTTCTCCAGCATAGGAGTCTGAATACCTGTGGCTGGCTAAATAAGCCTTGAGCTATAAAGAGAAGAAAAAATGGTGGACATCTACATTGATTATCTGGGTGCATGTATTTCATATTATTCTCTCAGAAACCTGTACACACTATGTCATACTGTTCATTGTGCCACGAAATGTGGTGCCCCCAAGCCCTGCTGAGTTATCTTGCCCTCCTCCAGCAGGGTAACTCTGGATTCATTGCTTGACTGCTTTCTGACAGTGGGTACCATGTACCTTTGGTGAGATCGGACAAAATCTTGCTGTATGTCTCCACCCACATCATTTGAGACATTTGATGTGAGGGGACAAATATTGTGGGATGTGTTCAAAGGCAAGTACAAGGGTGTATGTACAGCATGTAGAAGATCAAGAAACCAAGCCCAAGAAAACTGACAAGCCCAAGAAAACCTATAACAAGCACACAGAATGGAAGAGAATACTGCATTAGTGGATCATACTACAAATGATATGATTATTCAGATTCTGCCTGTCTGTTTCATTATCATTTTAATTGCTGTACATGAAGGCATATAATATATTCAGTAAAGCAAGCTGCAAGATAATGAAACTATGTATAATAATAATAATGCACTAGCATAAGAACCTTCATCATTATAGTGTCACAGGAATAAATTTGTTCTACTATAATTGTTTTTATATTTACAAAAATCTCAGCTATATTAAGCTGTAGTACGCTAATTAGATTGTACATTATAGTACCTGTACGTGTGATTTTATTTCTGTTCACAGCTGGCAGATGGCGTGACGCATGAGAGTCTGTTATTAAGAGCTGAAGAATTTTAAAGAGATAAGTCTTACTGCATGCGTTGCTGTTTGCTGCTTTCACTGTGTCTGCAGTGTTCATGTCAGATATCAAAATAAACTTTAGGCCCAGATCCTTAAAGGTAGCTAGGCTCCTAACTTCCATTGAAATCAGTGGGAGTTAAGAAAACAACTCCCACTGAAGTCATTGGGAGTCCATAGGAATTCAGACAGGTCCTTAAATGCTTTGCTGAATTAGGGCTTAAGCATATACTGAAGTCCATTTCCATTCAACTTCTCGACCTATTGACTTCATTGGAATTTAAGTAAGCATATGAAGTTAAGCATGGGCTTAAGTGTTCTCCTGAATAAGGATGCTTTTCTGTCTTAGTTGGCAGAAATAACTCCCTTAGTTACTACATGGATAAAGTTACTCACTAACTATAAAATCTGAATAAAATACAGGAAGGGATATTGCAGGAATTTAAACTTGACCGCTTTTAGAGGGGCATATTCTGTGCCCCCTCCTCAGCCCCAGGACCACAGGAGCTGTCAACTCGTGCTGTGAGGAGCTGTCAGCTCCCTGTACGGCCCTAGAGCTGGAGGAGATTGTTTTGCCCCCACTGTGGCCCCAGGGCTGGAGAAGCTCGCTCTGCTCCTACCATGGCCCCAGAACCAGAGGATGGAGCTTGCTCAGCCCCTGCCACGGCCGCAGGAGGAGCGCACTCTCCCCACTGTGGCCCTGGGCCTAGAGGAGTTCTGTGCCCTTGCCAATGATTGGAGGCCCCATACCCCTGCTTGCTCCCCCTTCTGCACACCCCTGAATATAGGATACACTTGGAGAAATTTGATATTTAGTGAGAAACAGATTTTACACCAGGTAAATATTCAATGATATTTGATGACGTCTCTTTTGTGTAGGAAAATAGATAAAATAATAACAATAGGAAATATTAGACATTTCTCATTTTTAATAACAATGAGAAAAATACATTACTTGTTAAAAATACTAAACTCCATAAAATCCATTAGTTGTTAAGAAAAATGCACACATGTATACTAATGTAGTACGTCACATTTTGCTAGAAGAGGATAATAAAAAGTAGATTTTACATTCTGACTCGAGAGTTTTAATATTTCTTGATTACATGATTATTATGAGAAATTTCCTACAGAGGCCTCTATGTCTTCCCAACAGAAGCTTTACTGAAGGCCTGCATGAATCAAAAACAGCAACACTTATTTGTAGTCTTGTGCCTCTCTCTCCACCTCCTCCTCCAAGAAGCTCCCCCACTACTCATGCCTCTCTCCACCTTCTCCCAGCCAGCATGGATGTTTAGATGCTGTGTAGACATACCCTTAGAAGCCTTGGGAAACATAAATAAATAAAATACTAACTCCACAAAGAACCTAGTTCAGATTTCTAAATGTTATTTCCTATGCAGTTTAATTTCATTGGCATTTTCACTGCATTTACATTGTGTGTTTGTGTAAATTTAAAAAATAATACTGTACTGTATGAAACATCCATGCATATAGGATTTTTAAAGAAGTAATGTAAAGAACAATTTCATAGCCTCTCTCATATCAGGCACTTAAACATTTCAGGGGGCTAAGATTTCATTTCAGTTACATATATACATTTTAAGAATCAGGTTCCTTGGTGAGCTTGCAGAAATGTCCTTGTGAAATGGATTTAGAAATATATGAAATACATAACATGCCAAAAAAGTAGGAGCTTGGACTTCCAGAGATTCACTTGGCTGAGAAACAAACTTGTCCCACAATGCCCTGGGGAAGGTTACCTAATCTTATTGCCTAAGCTTGCCTTCTTTATAGGGTGTTGTGTGCAGAGTCAGGGAGAGGGGAAGTTTGCAGTATTAAAGGTAAATGATAACTGAAAGGACTTTTACTGTGCTATTTTGGCACTTCCAGTTCTGGATCTGTTTGGAAATCAGATGTGATAAAACATTTAACCAGATGGTGCAATTTCAAAACAAATTTGGTTTGAATATAAGTACTGGCTTATCCAAGCTGTTGTCCATGCTTCATTTACTAGCTATAATGGCAACATGTTGCCCTTGACCAAGGTCCCAATCCTGCAAAGATTTACACACATGCTTAATTTTACACACCGTCAGCACTTCCGCCAACTCCTGTGGAACTACTGAGAGTGTGTAAAATGAAATTGATTGAAAATGAAAATTGGGGGTTGTGGAAAAACATGTCCAAAAACTGAGTACATCTGGAGCAATATACAAAGGTTTTATGCTTAAGGAACAAACCAAATCTAAAATGCATTTCTATGCATGTTGGGAAGTGAATGTGCTAATTGTAATCATCCAAACCCCTCTCCAACCTATATTTAAATAGATCCACAGTTGACTCCACATGTATATTTAGATCTCAGAAAACGAAAAGTCTAGGAAATCTTAACACTGAATCAGAAATAAGTGGTTACTTTATGAAGTCTGAAAAAGAAACTCTTGAAAACACTTCAGTGACTGGTTAACCACAATACAGAAACAGCAGCAGAATGAACTAAAACCAGCTGCTTAATAAAAGGGAAACTCAAATGATTTAGTAAGGTACAAGAAATAGATAAAGAAATACAAAACTGCAATTTCAACAGCCCTATTAACTACCACTACAAGAACAAATATGTCATGATTGGCACACATCAAAATACATGAGGAAAATTGACACAACCAGGTTTCAAAACAAACCCTGTAGTATTAAAGCCACCATTCATAAGCTATGTTTAGTTAACCAGGGACCTAACAAATGCCTTCATCAAACTCTCGTTGGATGATGTCAAATGTTAATTTTTAAAAGGCCCTGTAATGAGAGGAGATATCAGCAAATGATTGCCTGTGTCCGCTTAACCTTCAGTCCTTTACTTTGATGCCACAGAGTCTATTGAAAGGTCTCAGTTTTATATGGCAAGCAAACAGACCACAGTGGAAACTATGCAACATAACAAATTGCCCCCAGATAATAGTTAAAACTGCAACAGCTAGGTTATCTTTTTAATTGATTGGTTGAGAAAATTCATTTTATACTGCATGGGGGTGGGGGGGAAGAGGAACATGGAAAAAAGCTATACTTGTGGGGGGGGTGAGTTGAGGATGTAGGCACTGGAGACCAGCAGAACAAGGAGGGAATGCTGTGCGATTGGCTGATGCTAGATATACTGTGACTCCCGTCCGTAAATGTGCTGCTATGAGTAAACTAGCACTGAACTTTCCTCCCCACTCCAGCACTGGTTTAGTATAGTCACAGGATCAGGAAGCATCATGCTGGACAAAGCTTTGCATCCTTGTGCAATGCTGACAGACCCTGGTCGTCTGCAGGCAGGATCAGACCTCTGGATCTAAATGCATGAGCCTCTACTGCATGAGCTAAAAGCCACATGGCCCTTAGCAGACTCATTAATCTCTGGTCTTGGCGCCACTAGGGGGACAGACTACCGAACCCAGACCCAGGAGCTGTGTGGGTTACACTTGCTTTTGCCACACATAGCTCAGCTGTAAGAGCCCATGTTTCTGCTCCATTGACCCACCAATCTACACTTCTCACCTTGAGCAGAATGGAATCTTTTAGTCAAGGATTTCCCAAGGAATTTAAAAGGGAGTTAGTGTCCAGATTCAATTGTATCCAGGCACCTAATTCCTTTCACCTTGTCTGAAAATCTTGACCCTAGTGAGTAAGGAGCAACCAGTGAAAGGAAGCAAAAAACATGTAAGAGCAAAAATGAATAAAAATAGAGAGCCAAAAAGAGAGGAGTTGGGGGAAGGGAAGAGGAAAGGAAGAATGGAGACAGAAAACAAGAGGACAGAAAGTCAGAGAAACTGGACAAAAAAGGAGATGTGGCAACTGTATTAGGGCATGGCATGAGGAGAGTCCAGGGTGGTACCTTTACACCAATCAGTTGCAAAAGGGGGCTTCAAACACCTGTGAGGGGTGATCTAGATAATACTTAGTCCTGCCTGAGGACAGGTGCCTGAACTAAATGACCTATCAAGGTTCCTTCCAGGGCTCCATTTCTATGATTCAAAAGAATAAAGTTGAGGGACACAGCCTTACACACAAATATATTCTGTGTGCTTCTGGTTTTATAGGCAGGGATAGTGCTTAGGAATTCCCAAGAAGACATGGTGCACCTCCAAAGCCAGTCCTTCCTTCCCTATACACATTAGCCTAGTCCTGTCATTCAAGTGCCAAGGTTCCTGTCTGAATACAACCATTTGTCATGACTACACATGCAGTAGAGAGTTGGCTAGCAAAGTTACTCAGGGTATAGGCGACCTAGGTTCTTCTAGACTGCCTCTCCTCTGAAACTCCTTTCTCAGGAATCCTGGGGACAAAACTTCAGATTCTTCACAGTCAAAATCATTCATATTTGAGCCTAGCAGTCTGCAACCAAGAATGTCAGGACAAGAAGCCATGCATTAATCTACCAACGTGCTTGATTTTCACAGAGTCTTCCCTTGTGAAAGGACGAGGATCCTGGCAGGATAACCGGAGGGCTTATGAAACTCAATTATGAGATACTTTCCTAGTGGATGGACATTTTCATTAACATTTCATTTTTTGAAGGGCAGAATGCCATCCTAGCTACAATATGTTGAGGTCTTGACCCCCTTCACAAAACCATCTAATTATTACCCTCTGTCAAACCTCCCCTTTTTGGAGAAGATGATTAAGGAGGCAGTTGCTAAGCAACTTAAGGAGCACCTGGAAAATGTGAGATTTTTAGATGTCTTTCAATCTTCAAGTGATGGTTTCCAGACAAGTTTCTATAATCATGTTAGATCCATATTTGATGCCATTGATCATGGTACATTACTGACCCAGCTAGACAGGATGAAAAAAAGTTGCGTTGGGCAGTTCAGTTAACTTCTTTTGGACAGATTTCAGTAGTTGGTGGTGAGAAACCAATCCAAGTTCTCCAGAAGGATCAATTTTATTGCCATTGTTTGTTTATATCAGGGGTCGGCAACCTTTCAGAAGTGGTGTGCCGAGTCTTCATTTATTCACTCTAATTTAAGGTTTCGTGTGCCAGTAATACATTTTAGGTTTCTTTCTATAAATCTATAATATATACCTAAACTGTTGTTGTATGTAAAGTAAATCAGGTTTTTAAAATGTTTAAAAAGCTTCATTTAAATTTGAATTAAAATGCAGAGCCCCCAGGACTGGTGGCCAGGATGCGGGCAGTATGAGTGCCACTGAAAATCAGCTCGCGTGCCGCCTCTGGCATGCATTCCATAGGTTGCCTACCCCTGGTTTCTATGTACATACATAAATACACATTCATACATATGAGAGTGAGAGAGAGATCAGTCAAAAGACAACATGATCGCCATCATTTTCTAATTCTTCATGTCCCCGCTGAACCCCAAATACATTACATAGAAACTTGAAGTTCATTGAGCCAAATGGTTACTCAATTCCCAATTAAAACAGTGTGAATGAAGTGATGAAAGGATAATTTTTGATCAGTGCAGCAAACAATGAGAGTTTCACACATGGATGACTTGCAAAATTTCCCCTTAAGGTTTCTCTACTGTTTAAATCTGAGAAGTAATGTGAACCTTGGCTATCTGAAAGTTTTCTGTGCCCAGTGGACCAGCCAAACCTTTCCACTTCAGGGAGCGTGGAATTCTAAATGCAACAGCCTGTGCAATGGCTAAGAACTCAAGTAACAATAAAAAATACTTCTCCTGAAGAACTTGGACTCGCTTGGAAAAAATCTGACAGTATTAAAATAGCCTGGTTGTTTACATAAAGCAACATGGTATTGATATGCTGCATGGCCTGAGGGAATGAGACACACAATAAAATGCATTGAAGCAACGAGGTCAAAAGAAATCATTTCTGAAAAGCGCTCATCTTTTTCAGTATTGGGAGGAAACGTTTTTTCTAGACATTGATTCCCCTGGCTCACTGAACAACGTATGTTTAATGTAGTTGCATTATCTGTGGCATAAAAATCCTCTCCCTATTGCTAGCCAACTTATTTGTCACTGAGGAGGCTCTGAAATAAGTTATTAAAGGGTTAATAAAAAAGCAGTGCCAGTGTGTAATTTCAGCTCTATTACCCTGTAATATTGACTTTCTCTGGTATCAAATTTCTATAGCATAACCAGATTTATACTGTAGTTCCAAGCATCAGGAACATAAATCACTGAATGGGAGCAGCCTACAGATGCAGCCAAGTAAATCCTTATTAGTTGTAAGGGCATTCAATCCTCACTTTCAAGCTCCAGCAATACTTCTGAACTAGCTACGGTATAAAGTGGTGTCAGTGAGGAGCTCAACCTCCTTCCAACAGCACACCAAGCCTTTACCACTTAACTCAATGAGAAAGTCATGTTCACTACACGGGAAGATGGAGCAGTGTACAGTGGAATTAAGAGAAAGCTTCAGTGCAAACATACCAAGGGACCACTGTTGCTTCTAACAATTATGTGGGGGTGGGGATCCTTGAATATTTTTTCTCCTTTGAGTAGGGTGACCAGACAGCAAATGTGAAAAATCGGGACGGGGGTTGGAAGTAATAGGGGCCTATATAAGAAAAAGACCTAAAATTGGGACTGTCCCTATAAAATCCAGACATCTGGTCACCCTACCTTTGAGCAGCCTGGCAAAAGAATCCTTCAGGTTGTTTGGAGCCCTTTTGATCTATGAGCTGAACACTGAGAAGGATACTAGGACTATAGAAAAGCAAGACATTTTCTGATTGGATACAAATTATCAGGCCATTGAGATAGTTTCTTAAAAAACATGACTATTCTGGTATACATGTCGAACATCCCATTCCCTGACCTCCATGTACTTTTCTGTCTTCCTGCCTGTCCCTAAGTTGTGAGCTCCTCGGGGCACAGACCATCACTTTTTGAATGTCTGGAAGGCAGCCAGCACTGCATGTGGGCGCTACCACAGACAAATAATAAGGACGATGCAGATGGTCTAATGTGCTAGAATCTGAAAATCCAACAAGACTGTTTTATTCTTACTAATACCACATTACCTGGCCCTGCCTTATTGTGGTAAGCTGACTTTTAAAACTACTTCAGAGCAGAACATAAGGTGTATACTTCCAGGTTTTTGTATACACAGTCGCAAATTCAAATGAAAGAAATATATGCATTTCCTTTGCAGCAAATGCATGTATGTTTCTTTTTCAATGAGCCCTAAATAATTATAGCCCAGATCATGTACAGTCAAATCTGGACATATCCTGGCTTTTCATTCAGAATTATGAAGGGTCACATCCTATAACCAGTGAAAAGCCCAAGTACCTCTTAAGAGTTCTTCAGGGCCTTGGGGACAATTATGAAGAGAAGTGAGTTTACGGGGACACTGGTGGAATGATTCTTTTCTTCTCGCAACAAAACAGCAGCAGAGCAGCTTCATAGCCTCAGAGCACCAGCAGCAACTCTGACTGCTAAACATTTATATCTGCATGGAGGAATGGCCACAAACTTACCAGTCATCGATCCTACCTGCACTTCTCCACAGCCCCACTACCCTAAGCCTCTACAGAGAACTGTTCTGTGGCTCCTGGATGTCTCTCCACCCCATTGTATTGTGTTCAAGTCTTTCCATAGCTATGGAGGGGGAAGGATTTGTCCCTTTGAAAGGGAAAAATGCAGTCTTTTTACATGACTTTCTTTTTAGGAATTATGAACACACTGCTAGAAGTTAACCTAGGCTTCAAAGTTTTTCTACAGAGTTGTGTCTCTCTCACTGATGTCAATGACAGTTTGGCACCTATCTGAAGGCTGGAATATGATGTCAAATGTAATTTTAAGTCTAGACATGATCTAGTCACTCAAGCACAAAAGAGGCCAAGGACTGCAACCCAAGCTGTGACAATGACTCCCCTATGTTCATGGGTCAAATATCCCTTCTCCATTTGGGGTGCAAATGGCTCCTGTAAGAAGTTCACTTCCATGTCACATGGTCCATATCTGTTTCCCCTCTTCCAGATCCAGATGTTTCCATTTCCTGCACTTGGATGAGCTAGTTCCAGTGCTTTCAAATGACTTAGCCATTTGGCCAAACCATAAAGTTTGACAATAACTTCCAAGAGTAAGCAGAAACTGCAACAAACCAGTGTTTTCAACTTTCAGAGTTCTCCAGCACCTCCTTTTGGCCCTTCTACAGGACTCATCAAACATCCGGGGTTTATGTCTCTCTCTCTCTGTCTCTCAGTTGCCTAGTTCCCACTGAGCTGGGAGTTCTTCCCACCCTATTCTGAATCCTCACTCTCCCTGGAGAGACTTTCCTAGACTCTTTTGGAGCTCCATGCCTTCTCCTCAGCTGTTTCTGGCTATTTTCTAGGCCTTCTCCATGGCCCACAGTAGACTACCTCTTAGCACCTAGCACCCATCTAGCACCCATCTAGCTCTACTAAAGCCTTCCTCCTCCCTGCAGGTCTCTTCCCCTTTGACTGAACAAGCCCCCTCCTACAGGAAGTGCCTCATCTGTTCTACTGTCATGTGATGCTTGGTCACCTGACCCAACCTTTGGTCCAAGCTCAAAACCGTCCCTGGGAGTCAGATAACTAAGCACATGTGGAACTGAACCCAACTCCCCTTAAAGGGCCAGCCCACTCTATGACACAACTGCACTACACTGTTTCTGTTTCACAGAGGGGGACCATGGAGTCCTATATCCACCCAGGTTGTCTGGGTTCCTTACCTGTGGCAGAATGCAGTTCTGCAGGGACTCCTGCCCTGATGAGGTGGCTGTTTAAGGGTAGGTTAAGCCGGGGGCCTCTGGCTTACCCCTCCCCACTGGAGGAGTTGTTCAGGTCACAGAGTATGGCCTACTATAGCCTTTTTGAGATGAAATAGCACTGCAACTTGGATGATGGAATTCATCAACCTCTTTTCCCCATGAAGTTCTCCAGTGCTCATCTGAGTTTCTTGGGCTAGGCATTAGGGAGACTATAGGCCTTAATCTCCATGCCTCAGTTTCCACCTCTGTACAATAGTAATGCCACCTACTTGCTCCACCTGACTGAAGTGGGGAGTAGTTAATATTTGCCCTTAGAAAATAGAAACTCTATTTGTGCAAAGTACCTGGTCTTAGATTGTACCAAGGATTCTGGCTCTGTTATTAATATTTTCTTCTTTCTGCCATTCAATATGAAGTTGAAAACAGTTCTTAAAAATTAATGGACTATGTTAACCAGATAATAAAGAACCAGTGTATAATTTTAGCTAGATTATACAGTAATAAGCAATAACTTTCTCTAGTATCATGTTTATATAGCATGACTAAATTTAAATGTCTGATTTAGTGAGGTCCTGAAATGAATCATATAGCATCTTTAGTCAGTCAGAGGAGTGCAACAGCTTTGTTTTACTCATTTGAACCAGACTCTGAAATTTGTTTCTATTTACTCAGACTCCCTCCTGCCGGGTTTCAATTTGACACAATATAAATGGTAAATGTACATAGGAGAAATTAGTATCTTCTGTCACTCTGTGGTTTTTGCAATTTTTTTAAGCAAAACATACTTTTCCTAACAACAAGTAGAACTGCTGGGAATTCTGAATGCCACAAGCAGATTACAGCACGCCCCAATTTTCTGGTACTGCCTGGACGAATATATCTACAGTGAGGGTTTATCTAACTGAGGGTCAGATTTGCTGCCCTTGCTAATGCTCAGTAGGACCTCATACTTTAAGAAGAAAATGGGACTGCCGACAGAAGAAGATACTATCTTTAGGGAGCAAGGGTGTCAGAATGTGGCCCTTTGTCTTCCTAATGATCCCTTAGGGTCAGATACCAATACCCTTACTCACACTGAACACTTGAACTTGGTCTTAAATGGGGTTACTCCCGTGGAACAATACTAAAACTTCAGAATCTGGCTATTAGTATTCAAGAAATCTAGATTATCTTTAAATCCATATTTAAGACATACGGCAGCCATCCAGTAATTTTGTTAACTTTGAAATGCTAAAATACCTGTGCCATATAATGAATGCTAGAATAAGATTCTATGCATCTTTAATGTTATATCCTTTCTACATTGTTTTGCATTAACAATAACTTCAGTGCGTATATCAAAAACTTAATGTCATTATGGCTTTTCAGACTTAAAGTGCTTGTACTTCTGGATTCCCCAGTGGCCCTTTAGTACAGTAAAACAAATGCATATGGCAATAGAAGTGTGTCAAAATTAAGTAGAAGTAATATATATAATATTTCCTGTAAAACCTGACTCTGCAATGCTTACTCATATTGAGTAGTACATACTCTCAAGTAATCTCATTTGGATTTATCGCTTAAAGGCTAATTAACCTGAGTACCATGGACCTGACTCTGCATCCTTTAATTTGGATAAAATATATCTAGTTAATAATGTCAACCAGCAAAGTATAAAGGGGCCAAATGCATACCTGGCATAACTGACCCTTGGCGAATTTTAGATTTGGATCTAAATTGATATCTGAACTTTGCAACTAAGCACCATCTTTTGAATTGTTTTGAAGTAGATTGAATTCAATTTATCGCACATAGCTTCATTTTATAACATAAACAGATGAGAAATAGTGCAATATAAATCAATGCACACAATTTTGCAATATTCTGTCTGCCACCACTGCATTAGATGCTAGAGCTTGTTGAAAGCTTTCTGGGGAAATATTTTTATTATAGAAAATGGGGTTGTTTTTGATAAACCAGGGGCATTTAGTAAAAAAGAGATTCCATTGTAGAAAAATTTGTGGATTTCATTGAAAATATGAAATGCTAAAATTTTCAGTCCAAAAATCTTGGCAAAAATGAAAAAAGATTGTAACTGAAAAAAAAAATCAAAGAAAAATGTTGATGAATACACACAAACAAAACTTGTTTTCATCAAAATGTTTCCTGGGAAGAAAAATCATTCCCTGTTCATTATTAGCTGCCCTTTTTTAAACTAGGGAATATGCAACATATGGGATCCTCATCAACATCCTAAAGTCAGATAATGATCTTGATCCATCTGTGCAAGTCCTATTGGCAACAGGGATGAGAGATATGTTTATATGAAAAGTTGTGTATGGCCCTTTTGAAGGCTGGTTCATGGTGTATGTGAATGCTGACTTCAGATATGGTGAAACAAAGAGTA
This sequence comes from Chelonoidis abingdonii, assembly GCF_003597395.2. Lineage (NCBI taxonomy): Eukaryota > Metazoa > Chordata > Testudines > Testudinidae > Chelonoidis > Chelonoidis abingdonii. The sequence continues at coordinate 35,712,699 of NC_133771.1, read as the reverse complement.
AGCCTATATGAAGCAGAAAGCAAGACTTTGTACACTTGATACTGCATTCTGCCAGAAAAAGGTTAAACTATTTGGTCATGCAGGTCTACTTTTTGATTTAATTGGAAATGGACAGTATACAGTAATTGCTCAAATGTGATATCCTGCACTGAAGTTCACAGCTATTGGAGGGATGTGAGCTATATGGGAGGGATAGCTCAGTGGTTTGAGCATTAGCTTATTAGACCCAGGGTTGTGAGCTCAGTCCTTGAGGGAGCCTCTTAGGGATCTGGGGCAAAAATTGGTCCTGCTAATGAAGGCAGGGAGCTGGACTTAATGACCTTGCAAGGTCCCTTCCAGTTCTAGGAGACTGGTATATCTCCTATTATTATTTATGAGAACATGGAATCAGTAGAGTTCCCAGCCAAAGATGTAATTGGTGATATAAATGCATTATAGGGATTTTGAAATTACCCAAAACCAAATACTATAAACCAAGGAAAGTCAAAATTAAGATTAAGCTTAAAATAAATCCAAACGTTAAGATATGGAAATACACAGCTAGGGCACCTGAAAACAACCATGACTATGTCTTGTCATGGCAGAGTTATATAGTGAGATATCAATAATCACATGGCTAAAACATTATAGTGTTTGTAGTCTCAGATTAGATATAACTTTTTTTTTAAAGACACATTTGATCTTTTTACTTTTTATCCACATCATTGTGTTACTACAGAGCAGAGTTAAGGCTGTACATTTTCATCAAATTAATTCTCTACTCAAAGAGTAAGGGAAATTTTGGAGATAATATGCAGTATTTTTCATATGTAACAATATGATTGAATCCTGGCTTTCAGTGGAAGCTCATATCAGCCTTATCAACAGACCCACAGGTAGTGCTTCCATAACAGAGTTTACTGTTGCACTTGAAAGCTATTGTTTTCACATCCTCTTCTGTTTTTGCCAATGCAAATACTACATTGTTACACATCAAGCTGAATTTAATCAATCTAAGCAGCTTTGGATAACAAGAACTGCAAGAGGGGAAAAAAAAGCAATGTTTACTCCAAGTTCCTCTGTCATTGTAGAATCTTGAAGGAGACTACGCCAAAACACACGAGTATGCAACAAAAATCTCTATTCCATCTGTGGCTGAGATAATTTACACTTAACTGCTAGATACACAAACCAGGGGTAAAGCCAGAACAAGGACATACAAGCCATAAGACTTGAATAAAATGAGAAGTGCCATTAGCAGAGTGTTTTCTACTATTTCCCAGAATGACGACTATTTTTTTTTTTAAAAAACCCTTCTTTTAAAGATGAGCTCATGCGGATCTAATGATGCTGATTCATAGACACAGTGAGGTAATGCAGTATAGATAAGACGGCGATTGCATCATCTCAATGTATCTTGCAAATGTAAATATTAAAGAGAATTTCACCATGGCATCAGCTTTTACTGTAACTAGAGAGTCCAAGGTATGATTACAGTTAAGCAAGTCACACAATGAGACACTGACAGGAATATGATGCTCTTGATCTGCAGTAACATAAGGCAGGAGACTGGGCCTACTCTTTTATATTGTCTAAACTATTAAAATATATATATATACATAAAAAATTCTCCTCTCACCCCTATGGGTGGTATGTGTCTTCCTCAACCTCGGGTCCTCTACCAGAGGCCTGGGAGTTTGAGGGTTCTGCGCAGTATTCCTAGCTGTTCCTAGACTCCACTCTTCTGGACAGAGAGCTCTGATGTTGTTCCTGGACTGTTGGACCACTTCACCAGCTTTAGAAGTACAGCCCCGATGCTCCTACCCACCACTGACTACTTTGCCTTCACTTTCCACATCCTCTTTAGTTCCTCTTTCAGGCCCTGGTATTTCGCCAGCTTTCTCAATTCCTTCTTCCTGATGTTGCTGCACTTGGCACTGCTAATCTATTTCACCACCGCTGTCGTCTGCGTCCTGTCTATTACCACGATGTTTCTGTTGATTGAGCCAGTACCTGCCTGTCGTCTGATCTGAAGTCCCACAGAACTAGCCTGCTATCTAAACCCAACAACCTTCTGTGGAATCTCCCATCTGGTCTTGGAGGTCTAGGCCCATACCGCTGTGCAGATTGCCTGTACACAATGCCAGCCACTTGGTTGTGCGCGTTCAGTGTATGCTTGTTCCTGCCTGCATCTTACATCCTGCACTATGGGTGCGACTGTCTCTGAGGCCTCTCTGCACATCTGCCACCTTGGGTCCTCTCTATCTTGTAACCCCTGCTTCAATGGATTGGTGCCAGTGCCTGTTCCTGTGCTGCTCATGATCAGTGCCTCATGCTGTCTTTTAGCTCCAGCCCTTCCAGCCTACTTGGGGTTAGGATTTTCCCAATGTTCACACCTCAGCTATCTGCGATGGTACATCCCATGAAGGGTCTCGTCTGCCATGGCACTTCTGGCTGCGTTGTCTTCCTCCCATGTCTGCTGCTGCTCAGTATTGCTCTCACAGCTCAATTTTGGGGGCCATCTTACTTGATGTACTCCTGGATTGTCCGGGTTTCGTCCAGGACAGTGGCTTTGAAAAAAACTCACCAGCCCGTCCCGCCTTCGTTCCCATGGTATACAGTCTCTGGGTGTTGGACTTGGCGTGGAAACCTCCGTGCATTGTGAGGAGCTTCCGGGTCTTCACATTGGCAGCCTCCATGTTCTCCTTTGGCCAGCTCACTATACCGGCCAGGGTAATTGCATGACCGGCAGAGGCGTATCGTTGATGGCGTGATCTTGTCTTCCACTAGCTGGCTCTTCAGGACCTGTCTTATCCCTTTGGTGCATATTTGGATTTGCGGTCTTCCTTGCTCCTCATCGTGGTTTCCATGTGACTGTGGGACGCCAAGTACTTGTAGCTGGTCTGTAGTCTGCTATGTGGCCCAGCTGGTAGTTCCACCCCATCAGCTTACTACTTCCTCTCATTCACTACCATCCGGCCACACGTCTCAGTCCAAATGACATCCCGATACCTCACTGTTAGATCCAACGTCAGGTGGATTAGCGAGTCGATAAGCGACTGGATACATAGTGAGTTAAGAGCGCTGCCTTTGATACGGGAAGACTGCCCTTGCTTGATACGAGAACTGGGTTCAAATCCTGTTAGTACCCAACTTTTCCGTAGGTCCTTGGGCAAAAGACCCCCTAATGCTGTCACCTGCCTACCTCAAAAATTGAGGTGGACATGAACTAAAGGAGTCATGCCGTTGGATGTTGCCTGGATTAAACAGGTCCGTGCCAGATGTTGAAGAACCAGGGACAATTGATGATAAAGTTGGCTACTGGAACAACCAATTCATGGATGATGACAAAAGAACCTGGAATTGATGGAATTGTACTACCAACAGTATGAGCCTAATGAGAGGGATGTATGAGAGGACTGATGGATGGATCAAAAGACCTATATCCACACTTACTGAGAAACAGCTAGTTACCCAACGCTTCAACATAGTAAAGCAGGAAGCTGCTCTCACCAGTTGGATAGACCAACTCCACATTACATCCCAGACTCAAAAGACCTGAAAGAACAAGTGGATGTGCAGCCCACACCTTGAAGCTGAACTTTCACTGCCACCCCCTCCATTGCAGAGCACAGCAGCTGATATAGGCTAAGGATCATGGAGAACTAGCTACAGTCATCCTCAGACCCGCATTACCAAGGCTCAATGGGAAGTACCATTAGATATTATGTTAGAAGATGCAATAGAGGCCCTCATGACAATCCCTACTACCACCATAACTCAAACAATGAACTGGTGATTACGCTACAGCCTCCTGTATCCTGGAGATGCTTGGCTACACGATCAGAAGAAACAACAATGCTACCCACCGGAAATGAGGTTGGAGGAAATTAGATCAAGGCGACCTGGAAAGAAGTTAGTCAAGCTGGTGGAACTACAGAAGAGGTAGAGATTAAGGAATAAGATTTGGCTACTGAAGAAATACAAGGGACCTGACTCCATCTGAAGCTCTAGAGACTGCTAAACAAAGGCTCACAGCACTGGCTACCAGGCTAAGGAGATACACTAGAGAGCAGAGGCAAAAAAGTAAATTGCCCTGTCTCCAAAGAACCATCCAAGGTGTACTCCCACTGCAATGCAACAACAACCAGCAACAGAAACTGAACGAGTACTGGAAAGAATTATATGGAGAAAGAGAAGACTCATAACGCCAGTGCAAAGTGGCTGCAGGACCTTAGAACTGAGCACCAGGCAATCTCCCAGAACAGAAACCAGTCACCATTACATAGAAAAGATATCCAGCCACGAGGCAAGCATGAAGAGCTGAGACCAGAACATGATCCAAACTACTGGGCTAAAGAAACTAACAGGCAGTGCCATGAAGCCTAGCAGCAGGCTCCCACCCAAACAAAGGAAGACAGTGCTGATCATGAAAGGACCCCTACAAGGGAACAGAACCGGCCAATAACCATGCCTCCCCACACCTGGAAGTCCTATCAGGGCATCATAGCTGCCAAGCTACAGGGACCATATAGGGCTAGTACATAGCACAGCTCAGAAGGCATTGGGAACAACACCCCAAGTGCTCATAGATAGAGCAGTCGCTCAAGGTCTAGACAGACCAATCTGAAGCACAGCCTGGATTGACCTACAGAAAGCCTACGACTCAATGCCGCACACGTGAATCTGTGAATGTCTGGCGCCTATACAAGTCAACAGGACACTAAGACCTTCCTCAGAACTCAATGGGATATGGAAGACAACACTGCAAGTCAAACTCAAGGCAGCTTTTGCACAAGTGGCCACCAAGTGCGGCATACCAAGGTGATGCACTGTCCCTCTGACTGTTCTGCCATAGGCTTAAAACCCCCTAAGCCAGATTAATCACAAGGACTGAGACGGGTACAGTTCAGGAGTGGGATTATCATCGCCACCTGCCTCTACATGGATGACATCAAGCTGTATGCTAAGAACATATATATATATATATATATATATATGTCATGCTCTTACCAAGTGTGTCTGATTAGGGAAAAAAAATTGACATGAGGACTGCACATATTTACACCACAGAGTGGATCCTAAGGAAAGAGACTGAAAAATGAGATTTTCATCACAGCATTCTGTGTGGGACCAGATAAATAGCAATTAACTGGAGTATGCCAACAAAGAATATTGCTTAAATACCTGTTTTTAACAGTAGTACATTAAGTGATGTGACTAATATCTATTAGCTGTGGCTAGTTCTCTCTTTCAATCTCTTCCTAAGGGGAAAATTCTACGTGTATGTATTTTATTTTGGTAGTGTGTTTTAGGCATTTGGTTTTTTAAACAAAATATGCACACTGCTATGAGTTTATGTTAGAGAAGGTAGGTTGAACAAGTGCACCTTACACTGAAGGAAATGAAGTTTGTGACAACCCCTAATTCCTGTGGTCATTTGAGTACGCTTGTCTCATGCCCAGTTCCTTTGGGAACACATGCTGCAGAAGTCACAGCTACATCTTTTGAAAGGGTGCGCCAGGATCTCCCTTTTTTCCTGACAGTACAGCCATTAGATCCAACTTTTAGACTGTTGTTCTTCCTTTGGGAAAGCCAATGCTGCTATCAGCACAAGTCTCAGGCAGTTTTGTGTGCGGGGATGCAAAGGCAGAAGAGGGAGAGGAACACTGAGCCATCTCCTCCTCCCCACTTCCTCAACCTCCCAGGGCTGCTTACAATCTAGCCATGGTTGTGTGATAGGTGTGGCAATACGCCCTGTATTCTTCATAGTAATATTATTATGATATGAGTATAGTAAAATTATGATGTATTTTGTGCAAGATAAAGCATGTGAGATATCATTAGAAAGGATATGATTTACTGAATATGATTATCCTACTTCTATGCATGTATAATTTTGGTATCTGAAGTTAGAAATATTGTCTAAGCAACTATTACAAATGTGTTTACACCTGAGGAATACCTACTAGACAGAATGCAATGAGGCTAGATGGCTTGCTGGGAAGAGCCATTAGGGAAAACAATAAGTCTTTGGAGATGCTAATCTCCCATAGGGCCTCCCAGAGGATTCAGGGGGCCTGGGGCAAAGCAATTTCGGGGGCCCCTTCCATAAAAAAAATTGCAATACTATATTCTCGTGGGGGCCCTTATGGGGCCCAGGGCAAATTGCCCCATTTGCTCCACACCACGGGCAGCCCTGGGAAAAATAAACCTACCGCATCTCAGAACAAACCCAGTTTTGAGAAAACTTCTTTACAGGGTATCACTGGTTCTTAGCATCAGCTAGTGCTAAAAGGCACTGAAGCTCATTAAAAGGATTGGACAAATATTTTCCACGCTCAAATCAAAACTTTTTCTGGATCGAAAATACGTTTTTAAAAAGCAGAAAAAAAAATCCATGACAATGTCTGCTTTCCATCAAAATTTGTTGTGTTTTTTATTTGAAAAGTTGAAATTAGTCTGCTTAAAACTGAACATGGTTTGAGGTTTTCAGAAGTGTGGGGCCAAATATTTGCTGCTTGCTGTTGTTTGATTGTTTAAAGAAACCAATAAAAAAAGGGTCTGCTTAAAAAAAATCCAAAACTTTTTGAAACCACCTCAGCTTGTGACCAAACCCTGAAACCCCATCAGTTAGAGATTTTTTCAGGTTTCTTGATACACTGCTGGGTTCCTTGACTCATATCTGTCTCCATAAGTTTTGGGTTCATTTAGGTTAGACATAAGAAACAGCCATAATTGGGTCAAATCAAGGGACGCCTCTAGGAATTTTGCCCCCCAAAGCACGGCAGGCAGGCTTGCCTTCCGTGGCTTGGCCGTGAGGCGTCGCTGAAGCTGCGGGACTAGCGAACCCTCCACAGGCAAGCCGCGGAGGGCAGCCTGTTGCCTCAGGGCGCCGACAGAGCGCCCCCAGCGGCTTGCTGGCCCCAAGCACGCACTGGTATGCTGGCCTGGAGCGCCCCTTGGGTCAAACCAAAGTCCATCCAGAGCCCCAGTATCGTCTACCAAACAATGCGCCAATACCACAGTACCCCAGAGGACGTGAAACCTAACAGGTTAAATGATCAAGTGATCTCTCACCTGCCCCATCCATTACCATCTCTGACAAACAGAGGACTAGGGAATCATTCCTTACCCATCCTGGCTAATAGCCATTAACTGGACTAAACCTCCATGCATTTATCTGTTTCCTAGAGACTGGCTCCATGGGGTCCCTCACAAAATTAGATGTTACTGGGGTTGTCTTTATATAGCCTTATGTACATACGCCACGAACTGAGCATGAAGCTTGTTCCAGAATCTGGGATGAGCCTATGTTATGAAAACTGAAATGTCAAAATAGCACATGCATTGAAAATGAACACAGGGTGCTAAAATTAAATATAAATCCAGGGGTTCTCAACTGGACGTCGGGCTCCTCAGGAGATCACGGGTAGTACTGGCGTTAGCGAGCTGTAGACCCACCTCAAACCTCACTTTGTCTCAGCATTTATAAATAGTGTAAACATATAAAAAAGTGTGGTTTCACATTTATAAGGTGAGGTGGAGTGAACACTCAGATTTCGGCATGTGAAAGGAATCACCGGAACAAAAGTTTGAGAACCATTGAAATTAACCTCTGAAGCATCAGGGAATGCAGGGGAGGCGGAGGAATTCTCCTCTTCCTTTCTGCTCCCTGTCCCCTGACTGCCCTGACTCCGATCCACCCCCGCTGAGTCCTGACAGACCCCCAGAATGCCCACAATCCAACCTTCCGTTCCCTGTCCTCTGACCACCCCTCCCCAACCTCTGCCCCTTCCCTATGCCCTGACTGTCTCCAAGACTCCCTGCCCCTTAGCCAACCCCCCTGGCCCCAGCCTCTTACCCCTGGCTCCCCCCTCACCCAGAGTTCAGCGTGTCCCTGAACAGTGCTGCAGCGTGTCTCCGGTGGGCCTCCTGAGCTCCGCCCTGCTCAGAGCCGCATGGTAAGGAGGCGGGGCTGTGAGCTCCAGCGGGGCCTGAGCTCCCTCCACTCAGCCTGGAGCTCGCAGCCCCGGTCCCTTACCACGCGGCTTTGAAGGGGGAGGGGCTCAGGCCCCACCGGAGACATGCTGCAGCGCTGACCGGGGATGCTGCTTGATGCGGTGAGGCTCCAGGAGAGGGGCGGAGGCGGGAGCCTCGGCCGTTCTCTTGGGGGCCACTGTGGAGCCCGGGGTCTGGGGCAAATTGCCCCACTTGACCCCCGCCTCTGGGCGGCCCTGATCTCCCACTAGGGAGCCTTCCTGAGGAAACTGCAAACTGCTTTATGGCTTCTGTGGCCCTACAGAGACATGTGACTAAGTCACCTGGTACTGGACTCCATCTTGGGATACCAGTGTTTTTCCACTGAAAGGCATGGGAAACAACTAAACCTGGAGAGAAAGGGTTCCTGCCATATGTAAAAGCTATTTGAGGCAGGGGAGTGACATCATCGAGGCTCTTCTTCACTGACTCCCTGCCCAAGATGACTGCTGCAAACACCTAAGAAACAAGGACTGAACTGGGGGAGAAGGGTTGAACAACATTTAGGGTGGGAATTTACTGCTTCTATCCAATTTCTTTGGTATATTAAGCTTAGATTGTGTGTTTGTTTTATTTACTAAGTAATCTGCTATGATCTGTTTGCTATCTCTTACAATCACTCAAAATCTACTTTTTGTAGTTAATAAACTTGCTTTTGTTTTGTCTAAAACCAGTGTGTGGAAATCATAATTGGGGGCAGAAAGCTGTTGCATATCTTCCTCCACATTGAGGGAGGAGATAAATGTCATGAGCTTATGCTGTACAGTTCCCTGTGCAGTGCAAGATGGCATAATGTTGTGTTTACACTCCAGAGAGGAGGGGGTGTGTGCTTTAGGAACTGGGAGGTGCCTTAGCTGAGCCTTCCCATCCAGAGCTGATCTCAGCATCTGTGTGTGTAGCTGCAGCTGGGTGTGTCCTTACCTGTATGTGTGCTGGTAAAGTTCAGTCTGAAGCCTGGGAGAGGGCTTGGAAGGCTGCACAGCAGTGCAATGTAAAGGCAGTCCAGGCTGATGGGGCAGGTGGGCTCACTGGTACCTCAGTTCCAGGTGGCACCCCAATGAGGGGGAACCCATTACAATAGGTTCTCATTTACAACAGGTATACTAATTACTGTTCACAGACTTCTTATGATATATGTGACAGGGTCAGGCCAGATGGCTACAGGAGAGTGTTAGAAGCAGATATATTAGTCCCAGATTAAGTGGATGGATCCCTTTTCCCTGGGTAAGGTAACAGGGGTAGTTCCAGAACAAGCAGGAACTTGCTGGAATCAATTAAGGCAGGCAGGCTAATTAGGACACCTGGAGCCAATTAAGAAGAAACTGCTAGAATCAATTAGGACAGGCTGGCTAATCAGGGCACCTGAGTTTAAAAAGAACCTCACTTCAGTTTGTAGAGTGCATGCGACGACCTGGGAGCAAGAGGCACTAGGAGCTGAGAGTGGGAAGGTCTATTGCTGGAGGATTGAGGAGTACAAGCGTTATCAGACACCAGTAGAAAGGTCCTGTGGCGAGGATATAGAAGGTGTTGGGAGGAGGCCATGGGGAAGTACCCCATGAGTTGTAGCTGTCAAACAGCTGTTCCAGGAGGCACTCTGGACAGCTGCAGTCCACGGGGTCCTGGGCTGGAACCCAGAGTAGAGGGTGGGCCCAGGTTTCCCCCAAACCTCCCAACTCCTGATCAGACACAGGAGGACTTGACCTGGACTGTGGCCCCTACCAGAGGGGAAGGTCTCTGGGCTCTTCCATAACCCACATGGTGAATCTCTGAGGCAAACAAATCCATCAATAAGTGCAAGACCCACCAAGGTAGAGGAGGAACTTTGTCACACGTAGTAACGTAAAGACCACTGTTAGGCCAAATTAGAGGCAACTTGCATACAAGAAATTTTGCCTTCAGATTTCCTTCCAGAGGCCTTTTATTGGCTTCTTTACTTCAAAAGGTGCGATAGTTTGGAATTGGAATGTTTGAACACTTATCTAACAGCTGTTTATCATGGTGACATCACGTGGGCTCCACTCTGTGGGGCTCCATATTACTGGTGGATGAGCTGATCTGGAAACACTAGGAAAGGACCTGAACCATCCCACAAACCCAAACAGGATATGTATTCAGGTTCAGACTAACCTCCCCCTCTTCTAAATGGAGATGGATCTGGATCATACTTCTGAACCTCAAGAACAATTTACAAATTACAAACCTCAGTTACAAAGGATGAATATAAACAAATAGCACAGGTATGTATGGACAAAATTAGAAAGGCCAAGGCACAACATGAGATTAAACTAGATAAAGACAAAAAGAGCAACAAGAAATATTTCACAAATACATTAAGAGCAAGAGGAAAAACAAGGACAAGGTAGGCCCATTACTCAGTGACTGGACAATAAAATAATAACAGAAAATTTGGAAATGGCAGAAGCACTAAATGATTCTTTTGTTTCAGTTTTCATAAAAAAGGTAGGTAGTGATCGAACGTCCAATATACTGAATGCCAGTGGAAATGAGATAAGATCCAAGGCTAAAGTAAGGACAGAATAAGTTAAAAATTACTTAGACAAGTTAGATGTCTTCAAGTCACCAGGGCCTGATGAAATGCATATCTGAGCCAGTAGCTATTATCTTTGAAAAGTCATGGAAGATGGGAGAGATTCCAGAGGACCAGAAAAGGGCAAATATAGTGTCAATCTATAAAAAGGAAAATAAGGACAACCCGGGGAATTAGAGACCAGTGCAAGGAAAGATAATGGAGCAAATAATTAATTTGCAATCAATTAATAAGAAAATAATAAGGTGATCAGTAACAGTCAGCATGGATTTGTCAAGAACAAATTGTGTCGAACCAACCTAATAGCTTTCTTTGACAGGGTAACAAGCCTTGTGGAGGGGGGAAGTGGTAGATGTGGTATACCTTGGCTTTAGTAAGGCTTTTGATAATGTATAGCATAACCTTCTCATAAACAAACTAGGGAAATACAAGCTGGAGCTGCTATAAGGTGGGTGCATAACTGTCTCAAAAACCTTTCCCAGAGAGTAGTTATCAGTGCTGGAAGGGCATATTGAGTGGGGTCCTACAGGGATCAATTCTGGGTCAAGTTCTGTACAATAACTTCATCAATGATTTAGATAATGGCATAGTGACAATGAGTTTGTGGGATGATACCACGGGAAGGGGTTGTAAGTGCTTTGGAGGATAGGATTAAAATGCAAAATGATCTGGACAAACTGAAGAAATGGTCTGAAGTAAGCAGGATGAAATTCAATAATGACAAATGCAAAGTACTCCTCTTAGGAAGGAACAATCAGTGGGACACATACAAAATGGGAAATGACTGCCTAGAAAGGAGTAATGTGGAAAGGGATCTGGGGTCATAGTGGATCACAAGCTAAATATGAGTGAACAATATGACACTGCTGCAAAAAAAAGCAAACATCATTCTGGGATGTATTAGCAGGAGTGTTGTAAGCAAGACGTGAGAAGTAATTCTTCCGCTTTGCTCTGCTCTGATTAGGCCTCAACTGGAGTATTGTGTCCAGTTCTGGGTGGTGCATTTCAGGAAAGATGTAGACAAATTGGAGAAAGTCCAGCGAAAAACAAAAATGATTAAAGATCTAGAAAACATGACCTATGAGAGAAGATCGTAAAAATGTGGTTTGTTCAGTCAGGAGAAGAGATGATGGAGGGTGGACATGGTAACAGTTTTCAAGCACATAAAAGGTTGTTACAAGAAGGACGGAGAAAAATTATTCTGCTTAACCTCTGAGGATAGGAAAAGAAGCAATGGGCTTAAATTGCAGCAAGAGCAGTATAGGTTGGACATTAGGAAAAACTTCCTGTTAGAGTGGTTAAGCACCAGAATAAATTGCCTAGGAAGTTTGTGGAATCTCTATCCTTGGAGATTTTTAAGGGCAGGTTAGACAAACTTGTCAGGGATCTTCTACATAATCCTTAACCATGCCTTGATTGCAAGGGACTGGACTAGATGACCTCTCAAACTCTCTTCCAGTCCTATGATTCTATGATTCTATAAACTTGGAGAGAGGTCAAACGTGAATCCAAACATTTGACCACCTAGGTCTGTGCCATGAACCCTGTGTACGGTACAGCACATCACTGTGCTGCAAGCAGGAAATAGACAAAGAGTCAGAAAATCAAGTCTGTCTCCTGGTTTTCTGCCTGCTCCTGGGTGGGGGGGATGTACCCTTGTCATAAACAGATGGTTAAGGGTTAATGTCTCTTTTACCAGTAAAGGTTAACAAGTTCAGTAAACCTGGCTGACACCTGACCAGAGGACCAATAGGGAGACAAGATACTTTCAAATCTTGGTGGAGGGAAGTCTTTGTTTGTGCTTTGTGTTTTGTTCGTTGTTCGCTCTCGGGACTGAGAGGGACCAGACGTACACCCAGGCTTCCCAATCTTTCTGAATTCAGTCTTCCATGTTTCAAAATAGTAAATAATAGCAGGCAAAGCGGTTGTCTATGTTTTGTTTTCTTAACTTGGTAAATGATTGTTTCTTTTTGCTTGGAAGGGATTTTTACCTCTGTTTGCCTGTAACGTTGGAACGTCTAAGGCTGGGGGGTGGGTCCCTCTAGTTATTTGATCTGAACGTACCTGGTAGCATTTTTCCATCCTTGATTTTACTGAGATAATTACTATATCTTCTCCCCTCTCTATTTTTCAAAAAAAAAAAAATAAAAAAACAAAAAAAAAAAAAAAATTTATTTTTATTCTTTTTATTTAACTTATAAGTAAAATTATAATTTATTAATTAAATAATTTCTATTTTTCTTTATTATTTTTTATTTTTTTAAAAAAAGCTTTCTTTTTAAGAACCTGATCTTGATTCTTCGCTTGTTTAGCATCTCCATCCAGGGCAAATTGAGTCTAAACTCACAGGATTGCGTGGGGGGAAAAGGGGAGGGGTAGTAATTCCTCTTTGTTTTAAGATCAATGGAGTTTGGGATCTGGTTCACCGGGGAGTTTGGGAACAGAAGTGTGCCAGACACAGAGCTTCTGGCAGTGTCGGCAGCATACTAAATTTAACTAGTAATTAGCTAAAAGTGATCATGAGGTCCCACTTCTTGAACCCTAATTCACGTGCAGGAGAGGAAAATAAAATAAAAAACCTTTAAACCAAAACCCTGTATCCAGTTTTCTTAACATCTGGCCACATTATATCCTGGTGCTTCCTGACTTATACTACGGGATGGAGCACTTTGGCAGGGCTCACCCATTTCTTTTCTCAGAACCTCACAGCCTATAACTTGAATACGGAAATTAACGTGCGATCTGTGGTGGAACGTTGCTCTCTCTTGAGGTACTGCAACTGGATATGCGGCTGCTCATCGGGTGTTGCTTCTTCTGCCCGGGAGGTAGGCTTAACTTGTCCCTTCCTGGTTTTTTTACAATCCCTCTCTATAAGAGACTTTGAACATAAACCCATTGTCGCACCCTGACATGCCCCAGAAGGCGGAAATTCAATTTTCTCAAAGGTTGCTATTAGCCCATCTCCAACTAAGTTTTCCCAAAAGTATTAAAGCATAACTTTGTTTGACTTTAGAAACTTCAGTTCTTACTTTTAGGTCAAATTTGAATGGAGTTCGTGTTTTTCTGATAAAGGGAACAAATTTTCCATTTCCTGAAGAAAAAACGATGTAGTGTTGAGGCGGGGCCGGAGAGCCTATCACCTCCCTGGCCACACTATAGCAGCCTTACAGTGGTCCATCCGCAGCAAAACAATACTTCAGGACCAGACTTCAAGGAAAACTGTTGAGCTCCAATCATCTTGCAAATATTTTCCTTTCTAATCGTATTTTTCGTGAGTTATTTTTCTTTTTTTTTTTTATTTGGTATATTTTATTTTGTAACACACCTCCTCGAGGGCTGACCAAAGACTGTGAATGACCTTGCCAACTACAGAAGACCCAGTCCCCCCAGTTTTCGTCCCTTGGGTTTCAGCAACCTCAACTGCCTGAAGACAGGGCCTTCCTCCCCTGAATTTAACTAACTCGCTTTTATTCTCCTCAGCTTGTTGCTAGCAGTATTAGTGACCTGACCCCTGTGTGAGAAATTATCCACTTCTTTACGACGTGAAGTATTCACCCACGAAAGTTTATTGACCCTCCTCGAGAACATTGTAGTTTTAACGTCGCATTCTTGACTGACTCTAATTTACAGATTCAGACTAACACGGCTACCCCTCTGATACTCCACACCACTTTGAAGAAACTCTTCTGAATATAATTTGGCTCACAGATATTGCTTCACTTGCTGAATTCAGAAGATGAAAAATGATCTCTGCAATTAAAACAAATAAAGGGCTTTAAAAATGAAATATTCCGTGTGTGTGTGTGTGTGTGTGTAATTTATAGTATCTATTCCTGAATTCTCCTTTGCTAGAAGTTTTCAGTAGGAAAACCCTGTTAAACTTGATTGTTGTATAAGAAATGAAAAATTTTATTGTATTGTGTTACATATATGATGAGGTAGGAACTAGATTGCATAAATGAAGTTCAATATCTATGTTTGTTCATTCATTCCATCACATATTTAGTTGCCTATTATGTGAAACAATAATGCTTCTGTATAACTCAGATACTATTTAAAATGCCAGTCTTTCCCCTGATTCTTATTGTATAGATTATGTACTTTACAGAAAGATGATAATATTTTAACATTTAACCTTATACCTGTTTTGCGGGTGTGCGTGGGGGCTTTTGGATACGGCAGACCTTCCTATGAGGGAGTTTTCGGTGTGCTTTCCATAATAATGAAAGAGTGGAAAGGAAAATTTTAAATCAAGACTGTATGTTTTTTTCTCAAAGATGTGCTCAGTTGAAACAGTACTGTATACAGGAAAGTACAACAGCCTGTGTTATACAGGAGATCAGATTAGATGATCACAACAGTCCATTTCTGGCCTCATAAACTAAGACTATGCCAATATCAAAGTTATTTCACAGCTATATATTAGTACTAGAGTTTGGCTAGATTGAATATACACTATAGCTGTGAAATACAACTGTTTAAAGATTAAAACCTACAGAAAAACTGTAGCTACTTTGTGTCATTTATACTCCACTGACAGACCATTTCCAAACATGGGAGGTTAAAGTTAGGCACTGTCATAAACAGATAGCTAAGGGTTAATGTTTCTTTTACCTGTAAAGGATTAACAAAGGGAACCAAACACTTGACCCGAGGACCAATCAGGAAACCGGATTTTTCAGAGCTCGGGGGAGGGAATTTTGGGGGCTTTTGTCTTTGTCTCGCTCTCAGCTATGAGAGGGGATTTTTCTTTCTTTCTATCTTCAAGCTTCTAATCTTCAGTTTCCAAGTTGTAAGTACAAAGGTAGAAAAACCAATAGGCTGTTATTGTTTTTTTGTATTTACATTGGTGGAGTTTGCTGGA
>NC_133771.1:35685035-35695303 GCF_003597395.2 Chelonoidis abingdonii | reverse complement strand
AGTTTCCAGTTCCCTCCCAGACTCTTAAAAAAAAATCCAGGTCTCTGATTGGTCCTCTGGTCAGGTGTTTGGTTCCCCCTTTGTTCACCCTTTACAGGTAAAAGAAAATTAACCCTTACCTATCTACTTATGACAGTGCTGCCATTTTGTAACCACCCAAACCTGCCCCTTTCCCAGGAGTGGGCTTCAGACTTTACCCAGTCTGATTAGTGGCAGCTAGATTTGTGACAATGTTAGTGGATGCACTGAGCACATTGTGCAGACCCTGGTGCACTAATGTAATATGTGTGTGTGTGCGTGTGTGTGTGTACACGAGAAATTTTTCAGGCTAATAAGCAAAAAATTAAATTCTTTTCCCTTACTCAAGGTATTTCTATAACCTCATTCTGATTTTTTTTAGCCCTACAGAGCAGATCGACCTCTCACCTGGCTAAGATGGTCCGCTAAGAAGCCAGTACATATGCATTCTGGTAACATATCATTTCTTTTGTGTAAGATCCTGAGCTTGTAAAACTTCTGGGCTAGATCCTCAGCTAGTGTAAATCAGTGTAGTGCCATTGAAATCAATGAAGGTACACACTGACTTATACCAGCTGAAGTTCTGTCCTTCTGATGACTGGGACTTCATCTTTCTAAGGAAGACATGCAAAATGGCCATCACTTTTGCAGCTTTTAAAGATGCTTTCTGCAGCACATGTCCTTTTAGATTGCATTAGTTAGACACCCCCTAGTGGAAGTAAAAATGTTAACCTGTGACATGATTATAACCAATACCAAGATACACATTTACAACAAGATTTTTCGTTCTACCTGTTAAATATTGGGGTCAGGTTTCCAAAGTACTGCACACACAACTGCCCAGAACAATTGTTGGTGCCTAAAACATGAGAGCAAAAACATAGTAGGTATGTACATATCAAATAGCTGAGTGGCAAATTGAGCATCTAACTGGATATCTGTTTACATCAGTGACTGTTTACATCAGATATTTATGCTTGTACATTAGGTGTGTGCACATTTCCATGTGCCTAAATCTGAAAATCTTTCCCCTAAATCACAAGTTGGTAATATGTGACAGATTGCAATGCGCATATAATGGAATTCCAATGAGATAACAAATCACCCAAGCTTCTCTGTTGTGTTTCCATTATGTGGTCAGAACTCTGGGATGAATCAAATATTGCAAACACCTCTTAAATGACCATTCTAGGAACCAGCAAAACCTAGTAGGGGAGATTCTTTAGTTTGAACAATGCTAGGGAAGACTTAAAGTGGTTTCTCCAAACAATAGGTTTCCTATAGGTAGTGGTCCTAGGTGCAGGCACGCAGACCCACACACCACTTTAACGTTACTTTTTTTTTTCTTTATCAGAGTATGTAACTGAAAAGGCTGACATTACACACCAACATAACTCTTGTTAGAGTTAGAAAAGTAACATTGTCTCAGGGTGGCAGCAAAAGGATTAGCTGAATGGAAGCCAGAATATGGAAGTGAACAAGCTGGGTACAGTGATAACAATAATATGCGCCTTCTACAGGCATTTCACTATTGTGATTAAATCTACTTGACACTGAAGTGAGATACATCACCTGGGCCTAATGGTTGTTACATCATGGGTGGGTTTTGTTATGCCAGAAGGGAGGGTGGACTTGTTCTGGAGAATGGGAGAAGGTGTTCCCTGGCAGGGCTACTTCTTAAACCTCTCTGTATGAACTGCTATTACTAGGATACTGATTTTCATTGGATCATAGATATGCAAGCTGTATTTTGTTCACCTTCCAAACTTCCAAATCCACATCTGCTTATCTCTTCATATAAATAAATCTATGTAGCTTTAATCCGCTTGCTCTGAAACAACTAAAATGCATATTTTCCCTATAATTTATTTCCTTTTAAGTTCTTAAGAAATGTAATATCTTCTATTTAAAGTTCTTCAGTGGTAACAACTTTTCTGCCTTTTAATTCCAGTCAGATTGTGTATTTTTCTAACAAGCTAGATATGGAACATTTCCTCTTCCCAACTCATTTTAAGAACAAAACTATAATCATGGAACCTGGCTGGTTCAGAGACAAGCTTTGCCTGACCAAAACTGGTGATCCTCCAGTCGGAGTGAGTCCAAAGACTGAAGTTCCCAAGGAAAGTTTTACAAGACATGTGAATATACTAATATCTGTATATATAGTTTTCATCAACAATACATTCAACAGACTATGATAAAAATAAAGTAACAATAATGCAGAACTTATATTCTTCTAACATTGTCACTGAAAGGTGATCATCATTTTCCATCAAACTTTAAATGCTCTTTGATATTTAGAGTAAGGACCTGAGGCTACAACTTTTACTCACCTGAGTAGTACATACATATAAGTAATTCTCTTCAACTCAGAGGTACTTGCTTGAGCAAGTTCTACTTGGTAGGAGTAAAGTTTGTAGGAACAAGCTTTAAAATAACTTCTACCTAGCCACAGCAGCAAACACTGCAGACAGTCAGTGTTCCTTTACTACTTGCAAAGGATGTATACTTTGGCATTAATTCAGATAGGAGTCCAAATTTATCCCTGGTCTAATACCTCTGACTTCAGTTGTGCTACAGTGGGAGTGAATCTGTCTCAGCCTAACAAATTATTTTTTCACAATACCCAATGAAGAATGGTTCTGGTTTAGTAACTCTCCCTTCTTTTCTTATGGAATGTTTTTTTTTATGAGAGAAAAGCACCTATATCCTTCTTTGAGTTTGTGGTTTTTTTAATAGGTTTTAACTGAAAGCATGCACCATTATTTTTGCTGTCTCAGTCTGCTAGGCTCATCTGTAACATTCTTCTCCAAAATGCCCATACAATACATGCAATTCAACTGTAAAAAAATGAATTTAAGTCGTGTAAAGGTGACATTAGCATCAGAGTTAAGGGTTTGGCCTAAATCTACAAACACAAGAAAACTGTAAGTACTGTAAATTACAGCTAAAAAGCCTTCATTAAAAACAAAAATAAAATGGTATCAGTCTAGATATTCAGTCCTCAGCTCTGAATTCCCTTCCTTATGCTAAATCAAATCCTTAATGTTACCAGAAAGATTTGTGTGTGAGCAAATTTCTGGTTGCAAGTATCATTCAAAACAGAGACTAACTGGTATAGCAGGGTGCTGAGGAAATAATACTTGCTGACTTCCATGGGACTAACATGAATGCAGATTATCAGGATCAGGACCATACATAGCACCAGCTTCATTACCATTACAGTCTGTCAGTCTAGGTTTACTTGGAGACATTTTTGTTTGTGAATCATTAACATGATAGACTTCAATTACTTCTCTGGAGCTATTATAATCTAATGAGTCAACACATGTGACAGTGGCTCTTTTTGCAATGAAGGGGTGGTGCAGAAAAGGTGAGGAACAGTATTTTGTATTTATATTTTTTCATTTAGATTTATAAGTGCTTTAAAGGTGTCCATTCAAGGTGTCCTGGAGCACCAGTAATTCACTTACTTAAAAAGCCTTCTGAAATATTCATTTTCTGCACATCCATTTCCAGAGAATTATTGTGTGTTGCGTGTGTGTTTTCACATATGCACATTTCTTAGTTTATGCGGAAATGGTGTCAATGATGCAGTCATAACTCAAAAAACTGATTTCTTTTAAAATATTATAATATGTTAGATTTTATCCTGAAAGAATATTATAAGCTTTTGAAACCCCAGGTCTGATGAATCTGTAATGGCAATACTGACAGTTGCTTAACACTGCTGCATAGAAACCATGGTGATAGGCACCTTATAAAAATAAATAAAATACATCATCATCAGAAAATCTTAATTAACTGAATGTCATTGGGGGAAGACTGAATAATCCGATAATCACAACTGGATTATTTATTATTTGGATAATTGAAGAATTTTCAATGTCATTAACAGAGGTGGTGGGACGTAAGCCTGTTTTTGCATAACAAGTAAAGATAATGGAGCTTGAATCGTAAATAAATAATAGTGTTACAATAATTAAACAATTTTGGTCATGAGAACAAATTAGAAGTAATGTACAGATCAGCTTCCTTTTGTTGTACAATGAAATACTTAGGTACCTCTCATAAATGGATTTAGACATTAAGGTTATACATATGCCTCATTCTTTTAACCATTGCTACAATCTCATTATTATTTTATTAAACGCAATAACCTCTAAAAAGTCAGGAATAATTGCCCAATTGTTCTTGTGTCTTCCTACAATTACTATAACTAGAAAAAGAATTTTAGTGGTAGGTCAGAAGGGGATAATGGGTAATGACGTTCCATACCCGTTTGGTCTGATTTTTGTTCAAGCATCGTGCCTACTCCTATTCTGACCTTCACGTAGCTGGTAGTATGTCTCTGAGAGAGAAGGACATAACAAAGCTACAGTAATATAAACTGAAACCTGGGTCCCTTTATTGATATCTAAACTGTATAAGAATAGATGGCTATACTATGACTGATTTCTAGACTGTGAAGGAGATGTAAACTAGATTAAATCCCGGGGAATGATTTACCACAATAATTTTATCTGTCTCTTTCTGTTCTAGCAAAGTAGAAATGGGAATGGAAGATACTCAGATACTCTGCTTCAGCTTTCAATAGCACTCCTCCCCCTGTCCACCTCAACCCCATCTTCATTCTAGCCCTGCAGTCTGATGATAAAGAAGGATGCCATGCAGCGTAAATTCAGTCAGATTGTCAATGTATCCATCCACATTCTCAGTCTCTGTTCAATGTTCCATGACAACAAGGTGAGATGGCAGAGGTTATCCGAACAGCTGCTTCCTAAGCTAGAAATTCCAGGCATTGAAAACCATCTGTCTATACATTCACAAATGTATATAAGGGCAATCTATCAGGCTGCAGCACTGCAGCTGCCACTCCATCAGGCCTGCTTCCTTTCTAGACGCTGAACAATAAGAGCTAGTTCTTCACTTTGTGTCACACAGAATGGCTGATTTGATTAAGTCCCCAACTCTCATTATGCTAGGTAGGGGTGTAGAATTTCAATGATAATCCATAATGCATGACCAGTTTGTCGCCATGGCAACATAAATTCAAGGTTACTAGCTCAGACACATAATTGGGTGTGCATTGAGTGGTGAAGAAGGGCTGTTAAAATTCTTGTCATAGAAGAGTAGCATCCATCATACTGCCTGAAATTGCAAAGTACTCATAATCAGAAAGAAAAATCCTTAGAGAAAAATGCTAATAAAATAATGATTACATCTAATATAATTGTTTAAGTTTAACTACTTTGATTTTTAAAGTATTTTAGTTAATACGAGTGGAAAAGGCAACTCATTAAACACAAAAGATTTTGGTTTAATGTCCCCCACCCTCAATATTTGCACCTAAAACATTTGAGCTGTTTGACTGATTAGCTCAGAACCTAATCCATATGATGAAGTAAAAGATGATGCTTCACACATCTAGCACAATCTCACTGTCAATATTTGTCCAGATTTGATCTTTTGTGGCTGAGCATATCCTCAAAATTAGCTGCACTCAAAAAAATGGACCATTTTTCCTTTTTTAAAAAAATTAGGATTTTTTTTTAAATTGCCTTAAAGAATTGCATTGATCAGCAGCCATTTTAACTATCCAAGATGAAAATAAGTAAGTTCAAATTGAACAGATGGAAAGAAGGCATTTAAAACTAAACTAGAAAATGGTCTAGAAAATATATTGTAGGGGACAATCTTACACAAGCAGATGGATGGAGCAGATGACCCAGTATGTCTTTTTTATCTCTAATTTCCAGGCATTTATGATTGCATACTATCTGACACCTGACATACAGCATATTATTTTGGGGGGTTGTTTTTTAGAAAAAAAGTGTTTCAGTAGATCCTTATTTTAGTTGATATAAAAATTAAATTTATAAATGCATAGAACATCTGCATTTCTTATCTTATCCTCAAACAAGTGTTTTTGATGCCTGCTTTTGCCAACAAGGCAAAAATGGGCAAATAGGATTATGCATGAGCATTTCCAAAATGTAAGGGACTTAAACTCAGCATGACATTAGATGAAGGAAGATCATCACTCCTCCCATTTTTCTTGATACTATCTAACTTGTGTGTATCCATTTTATAGCCCTTGGGAATTCTAGCTGAGATACTTCAGCATATGGTTTTATTTATTATTTCTAGTAGAATTTGACATTATTTCAATTTCTGTTTCTGTAACCATATTAGGAGAGTTTTTTCAAAGGAAGCAAACATCAGCTTATGCCTTTTCAGTCAGGACTGTCCCTTTCTCCAGGGACTGAGCTCTTATTTAATTCTGTAGAAGATTTGTTGACTGATATATAAAAATAAAAATAAATCCTATCAAACATAAATAGAAAGTCACAGAAAAGAAAATTTTATTTGAGCATATCTTCAAAGTAAAATTAAATCCCTTGGACATATTTCTAATCTACCTTCTTTCTAAATTGCTGGAAAGTTGGCTTTTATTTCCTCTATGCAAACTTCTTATAGAATGAAAGTAAGTTTAAAATGACACTATAAAGGTGCAATTATATAGTATTTAACTCTTTTTATGTTTTAAATCTAATTTCAAAGTAGTTTATCTTTCTTAAAAAGATTTCTTTCCGGACACTACCTTTTTCATTAGTAAATGGAATTGATTAAAAAATATGGGCTTTACACACCTAGCAAAGATTTTTTTTAACCTTGATGTTTGCATTAAATCTTACAGCTCCTTTTCTGAGGAACTGAGTTTAAAGTCACCGCATTGTGTTACCACCTTTAACATGACTCATATTTGTAACTAGTTTCTATCTCCGAAAATGGGCCTGATCCCTAGGATATTACCAATCATGTCAGTGGGACTTGTAGCTTGAATGGGAGCTACTTGTGTGAGTAAGGGGCGTGCAAGACCAAGCTAAAGTCTGTATTTTAGATGATGTTTTAGTTTGATATGATGCTTGCAAATATTGCATCTGGTGCTAAATTCTGTGCTTGATGTGCACATGTAATTCCATTTAACGTTAAGAATGTTAATGAGAATATGCCTCTATGGAGGTTGGGGGGGCGGGGTGAGGACCAGGTTTGTCATTCTGATTTAAATAACAAGTGACTTTTGTGAAGAGTACCAGCATGTGGTCTCATACACTCACATTGTGGAGATGCAGTGGCTCTCAATGACAGCGTACTGATTTCTACATTGATGCTCAGTGATGCTTAGCCAAGTGAACCCAGAGTTGGGGGCAAATATTAAAACTCAGTGTGCCTTCTCCAGGAAGAAATGTTTTAGAAACTGTTCGGTTCTGTGTTTGGAAGAAGGCATAAAAGAGCCTACTGGGAGAGAATGGGTTGTGGCTTTGTGAATACCAGGAAAGAAGACTGGTTCAGTTCGAAGGTTCAAACCATTTCATTGTTTGTTTGTTTCTCAAGTGTACAGAATGCATACAGAACTGGATAGAATCAGCTTTCAAGGCCTTAAGTAATAATGTGATTGTATGCTTTGATTAATTGACAACTTTCTTTTGGTATTTCAAGGAATCAAAGCATTTGATATCAGTTTTAAAATAGATTTTTTTCCTGCATAGCTAAAAATTGCTACTGAAGCAAACACTGTTCTTTTATGTTGCATTGTTATGAGTGTTGTTTTGCAGAATTCTGTGGAAGCACTGAGTAAGAATAGCTACAGCACCTCCATTTTTGAAAACTGAAACAAAATGGTGATGTGGTGTGAAAAGCAAGTGGATTGTATAATATATATCCTATATCATCATTCAGAGAATGCTGGTAGTTAGATTCAAAGGAAATACCATTTCAGTTTACTAGTGAACAGCATAGCCATTTTTTAGATGCAGAGAGTAACAAATTTTGCGTGTTAGTCAACCAACTGCAGAGTGAAATTATTCTATAACAAACAAAGAATTCATAATAAATAGCTACGAATAAGTGCTTGAACTAAAAATGAGCAGGTGAAAGAAAAGCTAAAATCCTTTGTTTCATCACCTCTCTCTGAATAAGCTAGATATGCCTTTTTTATCCATACGTGGAAAAGTGCTGCTCATTTTGTTCATTTGGCACATCACATTTTATTGTGCTGATTTTCATGAAAGTGCTATCTCAGGAAGTGCAACACATACAGTTCAGCAGGATATATTAGAAATATAAA
This sequence comes from Chelonoidis abingdonii, assembly GCF_003597395.2. Taxonomy (NCBI): domain Eukaryota; kingdom Metazoa; phylum Chordata; order Testudines; family Testudinidae; genus Chelonoidis; species Chelonoidis abingdonii. The sequence continues at coordinate 35,687,154 of NC_133771.1, read as the reverse complement.
GTTCTAATGTGTTTTGTATCTGTCCTTAAATTGACACATGCAGATAACATAAAAGCTGTTATTCATACATCTGTGTTTTGCAATATTTTAGGAATGATCTATCTATTTTTCCTAGTGTATTTGTGGTACTAATAAAACGTGAATGTCACATATTCACAAGTGTGCAGTGATGCATTTGTTATTATAAAATTAGATACATAAAACACCACTTAACCTAATATTTTGGATTACTCAGGATTTGATCCAATAACCTCACTCATCTAGATAACTCACTGACTGTAGTAAGACTATTCAGGGTAATATGAATTACCCATACCATTCTGACAGGGCATAGTTCCAACAAGATACAAAAGATTTCAGTGGGAAATCCAGATTTACTTATGAGAAAAATTTATTTTGTGCAAGGTGGTCACAATATTCATTCTCTCTTGTCTTTCAACATGAATAGCTTGTTTGTGCATGATAAGAGTTAGGGGATGGCAACGAAAGATGATGGGGAAATCAGAACTTTTATTTGCAGCTGCAGTTGAATTAATCTTCTTAGGAAGAGTAAATCTACAGCAATTTTATAATCGGCCTTTTTAACTACATTAATCCATTAAGGTTTGGAAGGTTAGGGAGGAAAGTGGCAAGTTGTTGGTTGGCATATGTGTATTTTATAGATATTAGTAGATGGAGGAATTTTTGATCAAAACATCAATAATTAAACCTTCAGAACAATATGAAGAAAACATAAATAATTTACAAAGATGTAATGGATATTGTATAACAAAAGATAATTCTAGTACATTATCTATTAAATGCTAAAAACTGTGTCCACACAGCATTAAGGTGACATAGTTAAGAACATAAAGAACCAGGAAATACACAAGTAGAGGGCCAAATCCACTCCATGTTAACTGCTGTAAATCCAGAGAAATTTCATTTAAGTCAACAGAGTTGTTCTGGATACATTCCATTTTATCTGAGAGCAAAATTTGACATTATGGTTCTATCAATCATGTTAATTTGGCAACATTAAATACAAATAGTAATATATTACACATATAAGGTGCCACAGGACTCTCTGCTGATATTACACATAGATACAAAAAGAGAAATGGAAATATAAGAAACAAAACAGGAGACAGTCTTTCATGAGAGTTTGTGTTGGTCTCTCCACCAATACATTTTGCATTATTCAGAAATGTTACACCCAACTATGCATACGCTTGCATATATATACACACTAATTGAATTTTCCACAAAATTCTAAAAGAATGAAAAATGTTTGCAATGAAATATGTGAAATAACTTTCCTTTTTGTCTCATAAATTTGGCATGAAAAAATTCAAAACACCTTTTTTTGATCAAATAGTTTATATGTAAAATTTAAAAACTTGAGATGGGGATACTGCGATGCCTCCTAAAGCCACATATCCGATTGGATTAAATACAGAAGTGAGAGCCAGGAGATTCTGAGATATTCTCACCTCCGCCTTTGTCTGGCCTTTGTCATGCTCATATAGCACTTTACAAACACGATTGAGTTATGTCTCACAACATCCCTAGTGAAGGAGAAGTTGCCAGGCTAATTGCAGGAATCACAGGCTGAAGTTCTGTGGCCTTCATTAAACAGGGGATCAGAATAGATTACCAGTTTAACACATTATGATCAGTATAACGCACATGCGTTAGTTGTTTCCAGGATTAGGGCCTAAATGATCTGTCCAAACTCAAGCAGGAAGATTGTGCAGAGCCAGGAACCAAATATAGGTCTCTTAAACTTTGAAATCCTCACCATACTGGGTTGAAGTAGGTCATTGAGGGCAACTGATGGTACAAGGTGAACAGCAATTTTTGGGGGGAAAAATAGGTACCTAACTATGGAATTCAGAGCCTAGTTTTAGATTTCTAGTTTTAAAAATCTTGGCCTTAATTTTCTGACTTAAAATTTGTTGTATATTATTTGCCAAGCACACTTAAAATTGCTGGCAAAAACCTAAAAATGAAGAATCTTTGATTATTTTCACACCTCTAATTTTTCCCACCACTGAGACAAAGACCCAGTTTACACATAGATTTGATACCAATATGACTATTTCAGTCAGGGGTATGGTGTTTTTTTTTGCGGGGGGGG
>NC_133771.1:35647543-35680466 GCF_003597395.2 Chelonoidis abingdonii | reverse complement strand
AATCTCATTATTATTTTATTAAACGCAATAACCTCTAAAAAGTCAGGAATAATTGCCCAATTGTTCTTGTGTCTTCCTACAATTACTATAACTAGAAAAAGAATTTTAGTGGTAGGTCAGAAGGGGATAATGGGTAATGACGTTCCATACCCGTTTGGTCTGATTTTTGTTCAAGCATCGTGCCTACTCCTATTCTGACCTTCACGTAGCTGGTAGTATGTCTCTGAGAGAGAAGGACATAACAAAGCTACAGTAATATAAACTGAAACCTGGGTCCCTTTATTGATATCTAAACTGTATAAGAATAGATGGCTATACTATGACTGATTTCTAGACTGTGAAGGAGATGTAAACTAGATTAAATCCCGGGGAATGATTTACCACAATAATTTTATCTGTCTCTTTCTGTTCTAGCAAAGTAGAAATGGGAATGGAAGATACTCAGATACTCTGCTTCAGCTTTCAATAGCACTCCTCCCCCTGTCCACCTCAACCCCATCTTCATTCTAGCCCTGCAGTCTGATGATAAAGAAGGATGCCATGCAGCGTAAATTCAGTCAGATTGTCAATGTATCCATCCACATTCTCAGTCTCTGTTCAATGTTCCATGACAACAAGGTGAGATGGCAGAGGTTATCCGAACAGCTGCTTCCTAAGCTAGAAATTCCAGGCATTGAAAACCATCTGTCTATACATTCACAAATGTATATAAGGGCAATCTATCAGGCTGCAGCACTGCAGCTGCCACTCCATCAGGCCTGCTTCCTTTCTAGACGCTGAACAATAAGAGCTAGTTCTTCACTTTGTGTCACACAGAATGGCTGATTTGATTAAGTCCCCAACTCTCATTATGCTAGGTAGGGGTGTAGAATTTCAATGATAATCCATAATGCATGACCAGTTTGTCGCCATGGCAACATAAATTCAAGGTTACTAGCTCAGACACATAATTGGGTGTGCATTGAGTGGTGAAGAAGGGCTGTTAAAATTCTTGTCATAGAAGAGTAGCATCCATCATACTGCCTGAAATTGCAAAGTACTCATAATCAGAAAGAAAAATCCTTAGAGAAAAATGCTAATAAAATAATGATTACATCTAATATAATTGTTTAAGTTTAACTACTTTGATTTTTAAAGTATTTTAGTTAATACGAGTGGAAAAGGCAACTCATTAAACACAAAAGATTTTGGTTTAATGTCCCCCACCCTCAATATTTGCACCTAAAACATTTGAGCTGTTTGACTGATTAGCTCAGAACCTAATCCATATGATGAAGTAAAAGATGATGCTTCACACATCTAGCACAATCTCACTGTCAATATTTGTCCAGATTTGATCTTTTGTGGCTGAGCATATCCTCAAAATTAGCTGCACTCAAAAAAATGGACCATTTTTCCTTTTTTAAAAAAATTAGGATTTTTTTTTAAATTGCCTTAAAGAATTGCATTGATCAGCAGCCATTTTAACTATCCAAGATGAAAATAAGTAAGTTCAAATTGAACAGATGGAAAGAAGGCATTTAAAACTAAACTAGAAAATGGTCTAGAAAATATATTGTAGGGGACAATCTTACACAAGCAGATGGATGGAGCAGATGACCCAGTATGTCTTTTTTATCTCTAATTTCCAGGCATTTATGATTGCATACTATCTGACACCTGACATACAGCATATTATTTTGGGGGGTTGTTTTTTAGAAAAAAAGTGTTTCAGTAGATCCTTATTTTAGTTGATATAAAAATTAAATTTATAAATGCATAGAACATCTGCATTTCTTATCTTATCCTCAAACAAGTGTTTTTGATGCCTGCTTTTGCCAACAAGGCAAAAATGGGCAAATAGGATTATGCATGAGCATTTCCAAAATGTAAGGGACTTAAACTCAGCATGACATTAGATGAAGGAAGATCATCACTCCTCCCATTTTTCTTGATACTATCTAACTTGTGTGTATCCATTTTATAGCCCTTGGGAATTCTAGCTGAGATACTTCAGCATATGGTTTTATTTATTATTTCTAGTAGAATTTGACATTATTTCAATTTCTGTTTCTGTAACCATATTAGGAGAGTTTTTTCAAAGGAAGCAAACATCAGCTTATGCCTTTTCAGTCAGGACTGTCCCTTTCTCCAGGGACTGAGCTCTTATTTAATTCTGTAGAAGATTTGTTGACTGATATATAAAAATAAAAATAAATCCTATCAAACATAAATAGAAAGTCACAGAAAAGAAAATTTTATTTGAGCATATCTTCAAAGTAAAATTAAATCCCTTGGACATATTTCTAATCTACCTTCTTTCTAAATTGCTGGAAAGTTGGCTTTTATTTCCTCTATGCAAACTTCTTATAGAATGAAAGTAAGTTTAAAATGACACTATAAAGGTGCAATTATATAGTATTTAACTCTTTTTATGTTTTAAATCTAATTTCAAAGTAGTTTATCTTTCTTAAAAAGATTTCTTTCCGGACACTACCTTTTTCATTAGTAAATGGAATTGATTAAAAAATATGGGCTTTACACACCTAGCAAAGATTTTTTTTAACCTTGATGTTTGCATTAAATCTTACAGCTCCTTTTCTGAGGAACTGAGTTTAAAGTCACCGCATTGTGTTACCACCTTTAACATGACTCATATTTGTAACTAGTTTCTATCTCCGAAAATGGGCCTGATCCCTAGGATATTACCAATCATGTCAGTGGGACTTGTAGCTTGAATGGGAGCTACTTGTGTGAGTAAGGGGCGTGCAAGACCAAGCTAAAGTCTGTATTTTAGATGATGTTTTAGTTTGATATGATGCTTGCAAATATTGCATCTGGTGCTAAATTCTGTGCTTGATGTGCACATGTAATTCCATTTAACGTTAAGAATGTTAATGAGAATATGCCTCTATGGAGGTTGGGGGGGCGGGGTGAGGACCAGGTTTGTCATTCTGATTTAAATAACAAGTGACTTTTGTGAAGAGTACCAGCATGTGGTCTCATACACTCACATTGTGGAGATGCAGTGGCTCTCAATGACAGCGTACTGATTTCTACATTGATGCTCAGTGATGCTTAGCCAAGTGAACCCAGAGTTGGGGGCAAATATTAAAACTCAGTGTGCCTTCTCCAGGAAGAAATGTTTTAGAAACTGTTCGGTTCTGTGTTTGGAAGAAGGCATAAAAGAGCCTACTGGGAGAGAATGGGTTGTGGCTTTGTGAATACCAGGAAAGAAGACTGGTTCAGTTCGAAGGTTCAAACCATTTCATTGTTTGTTTGTTTCTCAAGTGTACAGAATGCATACAGAACTGGATAGAATCAGCTTTCAAGGCCTTAAGTAATAATGTGATTGTATGCTTTGATTAATTGACAACTTTCTTTTGGTATTTCAAGGAATCAAAGCATTTGATATCAGTTTTAAAATAGATTTTTTTCCTGCATAGCTAAAAATTGCTACTGAAGCAAACACTGTTCTTTTATGTTGCATTGTTATGAGTGTTGTTTTGCAGAATTCTGTGGAAGCACTGAGTAAGAATAGCTACAGCACCTCCATTTTTGAAAACTGAAACAAAATGGTGATGTGGTGTGAAAAGCAAGTGGATTGTATAATATATATCCTATATCATCATTCAGAGAATGCTGGTAGTTAGATTCAAAGGAAATACCATTTCAGTTTACTAGTGAACAGCATAGCCATTTTTTAGATGCAGAGAGTAACAAATTTTGCGTGTTAGTCAACCAACTGCAGAGTGAAATTATTCTATAACAAACAAAGAATTCATAATAAATAGCTACGAATAAGTGCTTGAACTAAAAATGAGCAGGTGAAAGAAAAGCTAAAATCCTTTGTTTCATCACCTCTCTCTGAATAAGCTAGATATGCCTTTTTTATCCATACGTGGAAAAGTGCTGCTCATTTTGTTCATTTGGCACATCACATTTTATTGTGCTGATTTTCATGAAAGTGCTATCTCAGGAAGTGCAACACATACAGTTCAGCAGGATATATTAGAAATATAAAGTTCTAATGTGTTTTGTATCTGTCCTTAAATTGACACATGCAGATAACATAAAAGCTGTTATTCATACATCTGTGTTTTGCAATATTTTAGGAATGATCTATCTATTTTTCCTAGTGTATTTGTGGTACTAATAAAACGTGAATGTCACATATTCACAAGTGTGCAGTGATGCATTTGTTATTATAAAATTAGATACATAAAACACCACTTAACCTAATATTTTGGATTACTCAGGATTTGATCCAATAACCTCACTCATCTAGATAACTCACTGACTGTAGTAAGACTATTCAGGGTAATATGAATTACCCATACCATTCTGACAGGGCATAGTTCCAACAAGATACAAAAGATTTCAGTGGGAAATCCAGATTTACTTATGAGAAAAATTTATTTTGTGCAAGGTGGTCACAATATTCATTCTCTCTTGTCTTTCAACATGAATAGCTTGTTTGTGCATGATAAGAGTTAGGGGATGGCAACGAAAGATGATGGGGAAATCAGAACTTTTATTTGCAGCTGCAGTTGAATTAATCTTCTTAGGAAGAGTAAATCTACAGCAATTTTATAATCGGCCTTTTTAACTACATTAATCCATTAAGGTTTGGAAGGTTAGGGAGGAAAGTGGCAAGTTGTTGGTTGGCATATGTGTATTTTATAGATATTAGTAGATGGAGGAATTTTTGATCAAAACATCAATAATTAAACCTTCAGAACAATATGAAGAAAACATAAATAATTTACAAAGATGTAATGGATATTGTATAACAAAAGATAATTCTAGTACATTATCTATTAAATGCTAAAAACTGTGTCCACACAGCATTAAGGTGACATAGTTAAGAACATAAAGAACCAGGAAATACACAAGTAGAGGGCCAAATCCACTCCATGTTAACTGCTGTAAATCCAGAGAAATTTCATTTAAGTCAACAGAGTTGTTCTGGATACATTCCATTTTATCTGAGAGCAAAATTTGACATTATGGTTCTATCAATCATGTTAATTTGGCAACATTAAATACAAATAGTAATATATTACACATATAAGGTGCCACAGGACTCTCTGCTGATATTACACATAGATACAAAAAGAGAAATGGAAATATAAGAAACAAAACAGGAGACAGTCTTTCATGAGAGTTTGTGTTGGTCTCTCCACCAATACATTTTGCATTATTCAGAAATGTTACACCCAACTATGCATACGCTTGCATATATATACACACTAATTGAATTTTCCACAAAATTCTAAAAGAATGAAAAATGTTTGCAATGAAATATGTGAAATAACTTTCCTTTTTGTCTCATAAATTTGGCATGAAAAAATTCAAAACACCTTTTTTTGATCAAATAGTTTATATGTAAAATTTAAAAACTTGAGATGGGGATACTGCGATGCCTCCTAAAGCCACATATCCGATTGGATTAAATACAGAAGTGAGAGCCAGGAGATTCTGAGATATTCTCACCTCCGCCTTTGTCTGGCCTTTGTCATGCTCATATAGCACTTTACAAACACGATTGAGTTATGTCTCACAACATCCCTAGTGAAGGAGAAGTTGCCAGGCTAATTGCAGGAATCACAGGCTGAAGTTCTGTGGCCTTCATTAAACAGGGGATCAGAATAGATTACCAGTTTAACACATTATGATCAGTATAACGCACATGCGTTAGTTGTTTCCAGGATTAGGGCCTAAATGATCTGTCCAAACTCAAGCAGGAAGATTGTGCAGAGCCAGGAACCAAATATAGGTCTCTTAAACTTTGAAATCCTCACCATACTGGGTTGAAGTAGGTCATTGAGGGCAACTGATGGTACAAGGTGAACAGCAATTTTTGGGGGGAAAAATAGGTACCTAACTATGGAATTCAGAGCCTAGTTTTAGATTTCTAGTTTTAAAAATCTTGGCCTTAATTTTCTGACTTAAAATTTGTTGTATATTATTTGCCAAGCACACTTAAAATTGCTGGCAAAAACCTAAAAATGAAGAATCTTTGATTATTTTCACACCTCTAATTTTTCCCACCACTGAGACAAAGACCCAGTTTACACATAGATTTGATACCAATATGACTATTTCAGTCAGGGGTATGGTGTTTTTTTTTGCGGGGGGGGAGGGTAAACCAATATAACTATACAGTTACAATCCCTAATGTGGACACAATTACCCCTGAATAAAGGTGCTTATTCCAGTTTAGCTTAGTTGTCCCACTTTCTATACTGGTACCAACTATACCTATATAAACACTTTTATAGTACACTGACATAGTTAAAGCATTTCAACTTTTGTGTGTAGACAGAGCTTTAGGCAGTTCTTTTAGAATATGTTGCTATGCTACAGTATCCTTTGTCCACACTGTACTAGGAATAGCCCCCAATCCTTGCCCAAGCCTTGAGCTTATGAAGGTAGCAATCCCTGTGTCAGCCATGCAGGACAGAAAGAATGTGTACTCTAATGTCACAGAGGAGGGGCTTCATTAGGTTTTACTAAAATCTTAATAGAGGCTATTGAGCAGGATCAAAGTGATTTTTGAAACACCTGTAACTCCCTGTAACTTTCCCCTCCCAAACATAAGCAAAGGTACTACACCAGGATGAGAATTATTTCCATGCCAATTTTCAGGCTGTAAACATTACAAGTTTTTGCTATGCCTCCATTCAATAAACTTGAATTTGTCTAAAATTGATTCTAACAACGGAAAAACTGCATGTTGTTATATTCAATTGTGATTCAAGTGACTAAAAAGATTTTGTGCTAACTTTCCAAAAACACTTTTGTGCGGACACCAAGCATGGAATATTTCATCTGGAAATATAAAAGTTCCAAAAGGCTTTATGCATGTGAGAAAAGGGAGTTAAAATGATACTGTTTTGCAACCTTAACAATAGTGAGTATGACCTTTGTCTGTTACAATTTAAGGACATTTGGAATAAACATTTCATTGCTGCATATCTTAACACAGAAGGAAAAAATATGTAGTACAGTTTCTATGTCCCTATGGTAATTCCACAAATGTTCAAGTGACTATTTGTATAGCGCTTCCCAGCCTGTTAAATAAATAGACATTCAGAACTCAGCACACAAGATTAATTTCCTCTCCAGCTGTAAAAAAATAAATGTAGTTTTCAATCTTGTAATGTAAACGATAGAAGCCAGAAGAGTTGCAACCAGCATTTGACCTATATTTAACATTAAAACACTTCAAGAAGCAGTAATGATCTGGATGAAGCGTGCAGAGTTCGCTTGAGTTTTTCTTGCACACTATTCAAGTCTAAAGTAATAAATGAGCAACAGCATAATCTGAGAACAACTAGAGGGCAAAGGAAGCCAGATTTGCATTTTAAAGTACACTGATTTCAATATTCTTCATTATATGATCTTTATTTCAGATAATTACTTTACTAGCTGACATTATCCATAGGTAGTCACATTACCAGTTTCATTATGCCAAAGGAGAAGTTAAATGGCTAAGTCTATTTTACTTGATACTCATATTCTGGATTCTTCTGCTGATAGTTTAGGACACAATTTTCTTTGCCAGCCTACATACAAACCAGAATTTCGGGGTGGGGGCGATCATTGTTTTGTTTTTACCTAATTCTCCAAGAAACAAGTCAATTCTATCCTGGAAAGCAAATGTGCTTAACAAAAAAACATGTATTCTTTCTTTGACAGTTTCGCAGGATTCCATAGTCAAATCCGGGATCTCAGTTCCCCTCCTCCTAGTTATATAATGTGTAGCCCCTGTGGGCCTTTCATCATCTCATTCCCTGTCCTTTGAACAATAGAGAGGCATCCATGAGGGCTCAGGGCCCTGCTTTGCCCCATTTTCATATGGGAAACAACAGAGACAGCCTCCAGGCACCTTCATTAAGCTCTGAAATCTGGACTCTGCACTGTATTGCAGGTCTCCAGTCACTGCACCCCATCTGCTGTGTAGTTAATGACATAATCACTTCATTGTATTATGTCTCGTTGTACTTAACCCATATGAAATCAAAGTGTGATGAATGGATTTAAATTGCAAGTATAAGTATAGGAATATGTATTATTGTATTATAGGGGTATAGGATTGACAAGCATGTGTTGTGATAAGAATGTGTCAGGTATACACATAAGGTAAGGCTGTAAAGCAAGGTCCTACATGCCTGAGGCCGTCAAACTTCAGCTTAGTCAGATCAGGCCTTAGGTCTGAAAGGCCTTGCTTTACAGCTTTATCTTACATGTATACCTAACACATTCTTACCAATAATACATGCTTCTCAATCCTATAATATTACCCTACATATTTCTATGCCTAAACCTAGAATTTAAATCTATTCAGCACACATTGATTACATATGGATTAACTACAACAACAGGTAATAAAATTACATCAGATAATTAGCTTCAGCTGCCAACCTCCCTCTCCCTGCCCACTGAGATTCTCATTCTCCTTCCTATCTGCCTCCCCATTTCCCTCTCAGTTTTCACACTACCATCTCCCTCTCCCCCATTTCAATCTTGGGGCCCCAACCCCAAGAAAACATAAACCTAAAGATAAGATTTTTGTAACATAAATATAGAAACACTCTTATAAATATGGTGTTAGCATGGTGTGTGTTTGCTGTCATCATCCATAAGCTCTTTGGGGGCAGGGACTGCATCTTCTGTGATTTTGTACAGCAGTTGGCACAATGGAGCCCTGTTCTAGATTGAGGCCATTAGGTGTTATGGCTATATAAATAATTTCCTACTCAGCAGGTATTGTGCTTCCATGAATACATTTTGAAATCTTTCCCACAATGCATGTTTATTTTCCTTTCATTCTTCCAACAATGCCAACCCTGCTTCTCCATTCAGCCACTTCTCCCACAAATATCTGTGTGCTTTCTTCCTAGCTTCCCTTTATTCCTGGGACAAACTTCCTGATGATCTACGAGGCTCCCACTCTCTCACTTGAGTCAAGTCCCTTCTTAAAACCAAGTTTTGCCATGATGCTCCCAATTAAATTAACTAAGATACCCATTTAGTCATTAAAAAAGGGGACACCCTCTTTTTTACTTCATGCCATGCTCTAGCCATGAAGTCTTGGTGAAACCAAGAAACCATGTAGTCTTGGTGATCTTAACCCAGTCTTCAATGAGGCTTGGTGCAGGTACAGGAGTCTACTCATGTAAAAGTCGATGCAGAATTGGAGCCGAAGTTTGTAGCTCCTTGAATCCAAGTTCATGTCTTCCTGTTTTGGGAGGCACATAAGATAACTTTGGGTGAAGAGCAGACAGCTGACAAATTTCTACATGTTATGGGTCGGACCCTCAGATGGTGTAAATCAGCACAGCTTCACTGAATTCAGTGGAGTTACTGTGATTTATACCAGTGAAGGATGGCCCCTTGCATTATTTAAACATTTATTTGGAGGCTAGATGTTTCAAAGACATGCTGTCAGTGCTCACTAGGGCTTGTGAGCACTTCTCATAGGTCAGCTTTTCAATTATTTTCAAACCTCTTAGTGTAGCTATAATTTAGAAAGTTACGTTAAGATAAAAACCAGGGAGATATGGGGATTATGTGATGGGAAGCCAAAGTCAGACAGTTGTAATATTACAGATAGCCTCCCAAGGCCAGATTTTTAAAGGTATTTAAGTGCCTAACTCTAATGGGTTAAACCTCCTCGTGAACAGCTTCTGTGTTCAGTATTTGCTAATATTTAGAAATTTTTAGCCAGAGGCGTTTCCAAGTAGATTTACCAATGTTGAGGTGCAGCCTGACCGTGAAACAAATTATAGTTCCCTGGAAATAATAACTCTTTTGACTCTGTGTTGACTCCATTTCCCCCACAAGAGTTGAAAGGAACAGATGTATTATCATAGACATTCTCATTAAAATGAAGCAATGTGGCATCTCATTATACTGAGACATAAAACCCAGCATCAAAGATGACAACCTACATTCTTTTGTGTTACCCTTTTCCAGTGATGAAACTAGCGGGCTGAAAAGACGCATGCAAGTATTAACTGTAAAAACTCACCACCAACAATAAGACAAACAAACCAAGAAAAAACCTTCCGAGGAAACAAATGGGTAGCTGCATTGGAGTGCCAGAGGTAAACCCTGTAATATTGACAAAACCCAGCCTGACAAGGGAGTGTTCACATTTTTGATAAGGCTGAGCTAGGTATCCAAGATTGCATCTGGACTCAGAGAACAGGATTATCATTAGCAGAGGAGGATTAACAATGTTCTAACCGTTATACAAAACAACCCCTGAAGTCTGCGTAAGACCTGATTGAGCCCTGAGCTGCTGGGTCCTCTTCTCAATAGGAGCCTTCAGCACCTCACTGGATCAGGTCATCAATAGTCAGGTGCCATTAAAAACAAAAAGAACCCAGTTTTGTAAAGGAATTGGTCCACAAGGAACGTTGTTGCTTGGCAGTGAAACAGAAGGATTCAATCAGTGATGCCTTCTACTCATCTTGGCAGTGTAGAGCTCTCTGACAATACCAATAAAACTGGTAATGATTTGTTCTAACTCTGGATATAGAGCTATATATTGTTTGGTTCCATCTACTTTCTTGTCCAAGTAAAATCCTTATTCAAAGACACAGTCCGGCCCTTTTCTTTAACAGTTATCTTAAAGTAATTAGTTTAATTTTATTCTTTCTTTTGTCCAGCAATGCCTTAGTAAACAATAAATGCTGTTTGTCTGTATTTGCTTCCAAGTGAACCGCAGAAGTTACAATTGGAATTCTGAATTGGGGAAAACAGTTGGATTTGGGGGATTTTTTCAAGACTTTTAAATGTTTGAAAATATTATCAAACCTGTCATAGAAACATCAACTTTTTCATTTACCAAAAAAAGCTAATATTCATTGAGTGAAAAAATTCAGTATACAGTAAAACTGTTAAAAAGATTAAGACATTTTGAAAACAAAAAAGTGCCAGTTTTGAATACTATAGAATGGAAACAGCTTTTTAAAAAAAAACATAATTTTTAATGATTTTTTTAACCAGACCCAAAAGTGTCTTTTAGTATCTTTATAATGCACATATCTCAGAGCTTGCTTGGTTTTCGTCCACTGAGTCTGGGGGTGACTGTGTATAATGCATATAACCGATATTTAATAATTGACAGCGAAGAAGTTTTGGAGCTACAATTTGATACTTGGCATGTGAATGTTAATCTTCTTTTAACAATGCCAACATAGAGAAGAGGAAAGTGAACTTGACTTATGTAAGTCTTGGTGTCTATACTGTTGAAATGTAGATCTAACCTATTTATTTCTGAACCTTATTCTTTGCACATAAAAGCAAATGGTCACTTAAGAGTAGACAAGAAATAGGGAACAAGTCAAATGGTGTTATTTCAGCAGAAGAACTAAGAAACTCAGTCTACACTATGCTGTATTTTTACATGCCACAAAGCTTCGAGATGAAATACATATTCATACATCGCAACCCCTTCCCCTGCCCAGTACAAAATATTGATTGCAGTTTATCAAAAGGTGCCTATTTGCTATACTAATGCTAGCCCAATTTTATATCACTTAACTTCCCTGTAAACTTGCCCCTCCAGAATAACATTGCCCTAGGACACATATATCTGGGAAAGAATATATATCTTGGGACTATAGCACTGGTTAATAGGGACATTAACCCTAAAGTTTCATGAAAGGCTGCCAATTTGTCCCCTTTGAACTCTTAACACTCCCACCACAGAGGAGTACTAATCATTGGCAAAGTTCTGTTCTAGTTCTTTGGCAGAAATAGCCTTAACCCCTCCCCTCCCCCCACCCCTCACACACATAATATAGAATGGAATCCTGGCCCAGTTGAAGTCAATGACAAAACTCCCACTGACTTCATCAGGGCCAGGGTTTCACTCATAATATTTTGAACTTCTATAGCACTTTCCCTCTGGAGAAGCTGAAAGCACTCTGAAACATTAACAAATGCTTCATAATATTCCCGTGAGGCAGATAAATATTATTTCTATTTTATAAATGGGTAAACTAAGACAGAGCAGTTGAGGAAGTCACCTCAGGTCACACAAGAAGTCTATGGTAGACCCAAGAACAGAACTCATATCTCTTGACTCCCAGATCTGTGCAGTAACAATCCAGCCAAGCTATCAATGACCTTTTTGTACTAATGCTTTGCAGCTCGTGCACTATTCTCCTACCTTAAAATTGTGAGTTACTTTTACAGATGGAAAAACCATCTCCCTGCAAGGTATCACCTCCGTGACAAACCCAGTCCCTGCTAACTTGGAAGTGTGGGACTGATCTCAAGATCTGAACTCAAATTTCCACAAGAAAAACACACACCAACATTTTTAAATCTGAGTATCTAAAGTTAGTCACTTATATTTATATGTACTGCTTTCACTCTCACTGTTTGCCAAAATACAGCCATGTTTTGTCCAATATTAAGAAAAAACAGAGTAGGAATCTTTGCAAGTCCTAGTTATTTTTAAAAAAAAAAAGATTACTTAAATGGATTGTGTAGTGTAGTGTAGTGCTGCACTGTAACTACCCCTAGCTTCCTAGTTTACATTAATGTAAACCTCTTCAAACAGGATTATATTAATGTGAACTAGGAACCTTTTAGTTCACTCCTGCAGAGTCCACATGGCAGAGTTACAACACAGCACTTTTGTGCCCACTTCTAGTCTTACCCCTGTAGCTCGAACCCTGGGGCAACGTAGACAAGCCCTCAGTAAAAGGAAGGCCTTTATTATAGGTCTTGAAAACTCTCACAATTGTAAATTGCTGTCTATGTAGTTACTACAAAAGAGAACCAAAACTGCATTACTGTGCTTCAGAGCAGTACTAATTGGTACAGCAATGCTGATGGCAGCTGGTGAAGACTTGCTGTTTCTTAGTATGTATATTTTATTATATCTTTATACTACACATTAGATGAACAAATCCAAAAAAACCACAGTGCCTTATGTTATGTTATTATCTAAGGGTAACAGCACATAATTCGGGGGTGGGGGGAGGGGACAAGGAAAAAAACAGGGAGTGTAATTGAATAGAGCAAGGTAGGCATAAATATCAGGCCAAAATAAAAGCCAGTAACACACCTCTACTGTGGTCCCTTCCTAGGACTGTGGACAGGAGTCACGTGAGAAGTAGCAAGAGCATAAGAGACTGTGTATGTTTAATCAGTAAATGATATTCCTATTTCTTCTCTCTGTTATTAACCTATAGTCCCGGGAATGGTTATTGCTATCTCTCTAGGACTGTGGTGGGTAACCTGCGGCCCATCAGGGTAATCCGCTGGCGGCCACAAGACAGTGTTTACATTGACCATCCCCAGGCACGGCCACTTGCAGCTCCCAGTGGCCACAGTTCACCATGCCCAGCCAATCAGAGCTGCGGGCAGCTGTGCCTACGGATGGTCAATGTAAACACTGTCTCACAGCCTGCAAGCGGATACCCTGACATGCCACAAGTTGCCCACCACTGCTCTAGGAAGAGGCTACTTCAGGAATATCAAATTCATATATTGTTAAATGCCATTTATTCCTCTATTAGGCAGATTGTCACAACTCTCAACCACATAGAATCATAGAATCATAGATTTTAAGACCAGAAAGGACCATTAAGATCATCTAGTCTGACCTCCTGCACAATGCAGGCCACAGAATCTCACCCACGCACTCCTGTATCAAACGTGTGTCTGAGCCATTGAAGTCCTCAAATCGTGGTTTAAAGACTTCAAGCTGCAGAGAACCTTCCAGCAAGTGACCCGTGCCCCACAGTGAAGAGGAAGTTGAAAAACCCTCAGGGCTTCTGCCAATCTGCCCTGGAGGAAAATTCCTTCCGAACCCCAAATGTGATCAGCTAAAAACCCTGAGCGTGTGGGCAAGACTCACCAGCCAGACACCCAGGCAAGAATTCTCTGTAGTAACTCAGATCCCGCCCCATCTAACATCCCATCACAAACCATTGGGCATATTTACCGCTAGTAGTCAAAGTCTACATGCATCTGACGAAATGGGTATTCACCCACGAAAGCTCATGCTCCAAAACGTCTGTTAGTCTATAAGGTGCCACAGGATTCTTTGCTGCTTTTAAAGACAAATTATTTGCTAAAATTAGGCTATCCCATTATACCATCCCCTCCATAAACTTACCAAGATTAGTCTAGAAGCCAGATATGTCTTCTGCCTCCACTACTCCCCTTGGAAGGCTGTTCCAGAACTTCACTCCTCTGATGGTTAGAAACCTTCATCTAATTTCAAGTCTAAACTTCCTGATAGCCAGTTTATATCCATTTGTTCTTATGTCCACATTGGTACTGAGCTTAAATAATTCTCTCCCTCCCTGCTATTTATTCCTCTGATATATTTATAAAGAGCAATCATATCTCCCCTCAGCCTTCTTTTGTTTAGGCTAGACAAGCCAAGCTCTTTGAGTCTCCTTTCATATGACAGGGTTTCCATTCCTCAGATCATCCTAATAGCCCTTCTTTGAACCTGTTCCAGTTTGAATTCATCCTTCTTAAACATGGGAGACCAGAACTTCACACAGTATTCCAGATGAGGTCTCACCAGTGCCTTGTATAATGGTACTAACACCTCCTTATCTCTACTGGAAATACCTCGCCTGATGCATCCTAAGACTGCATTAGCTTTTTTCACAGCCATATCACATTGGCGGCTCATAGTCATCGTGTGATCGCCAATACTCCGAAGTCCTTCCCGCTCGTTAGTCCAACTTGATGCGCCGCAGTTATAGACAAAGTATCTTTTATTAATCCTAAATGCATGACCTTGCACTTTACTATTAAATCATCTATACATTACTCCAATTTGGAAGGTCATTGATCTTCCTGTATGATATCCTGGTCCTTCTCTGTATTGGCAATACATCCCAGCTTTGTGTCATCTGCAAACTTTATTAGCACATTCCCACTTTTTGTGCCAAGGTCAGTAATAAGTAAGCCCTCCCACTTTCTTCCCCTGCTCAGACTGTGCTCCACTGATGTGGGGGATGGGCAGTAAAATGGTGTAAGATCAGGCGTGCTTGCCTGATATGTCCCACTAGGAATAAATGGGAATCTGGTCCTTGGTATATGTTACTAATGCTGCTCATGTGAATTTTAATTCTCCTATGAATAAACAAATAAAGTTGACATTTTTTACTATAATGGAACAGAATGATCTAATGCAGTGGTTCTTGAAGCTTTCCATAGAGTGACCTCACCTTACAACAGAAGAAGGTTTTGGGACCCCTTTTGTATAGTTTCAGGAACTCTCTGTTAATGAGCCAAAAAGAAAGGGAGAGTGGCCATGAAAGCCAGCTGAGAACCTAGGATTTAACCAACCACAGACTTATGGGCCTCTAGTAACAGTCAGTCAATAAGCAAAGTAAAATCTAGCAACCTCTTTTGGGATTCCTACCAAGAAAAGAATCCTAAATCCTATGTTTGTTCTCAAGGAAGTGTGATTGGGATGGCCTTGCTGTGCTTCATCAAATGAGTAGGGAGAGCCCGTGTCCTGAAAGGTCTTTTCTCTCAATACTTTTAAGTGAGGGTGGATGCCATTATGGTTACAGCACTAGGCTGGGACTCAGGAAATCTGGGCTCAGTTCCTGGCTCCGCCACAGACTTTCCTGGCTGACCTTTAACTAGTCACTTAACATGTCTGTGCATTGCTACCCTTTCTGTCAAATGAGAGTGGAGGGCGGTTATACTTCCTTTGTCTAGCTTGTCAATTTAGATTGGAAACTCTTTGTGGTGGGGACTGACTCTCGCTATGCAACTGTGTGGTGTTTAGCACAACTCTCCATTAAATTTTAGCTTAATTTAAAATATCTCTGCTGCTTTCCAAGCATTGCATGGATCAGAGTAAACAGCCACTGGCACAGAGTCAACACAAACATTTTTTCCACCTCCATGTTAATGTATGTTTTGCATTGTTGCTATATTTGCAGCCAGTTCGTACTGGGAGGGAGGCTGGAAAGGACTGTGTCCCTCCTAAACCTGGGGAAAGGGTTGGGGAGTTTTAGGAACAGCCATTAATATCCTCAGGTAATCAATACCTTCATGAAGACTTAATGCCCCACTTGGGGACTGAGCATTTATTGAGGGTGCAGTGGTCTGTATCTCTCATGCTGGGCAAACTAAGAGTTCAGCTCAGCTAAGTGGTGAATTAATTTTGCTCTCTGGTCACCTGCCAATGTAATGTCAGAACTAAATGTGATTTATGTGTAAGTTTTACATGGTGAGTTGTTTCTATTGATATGTTAATAAATGTGGAGCCTCTTGTTTTTCTCCATTTCCCCTGCACTTTATCCAGCTCTGAGCAGGTGGACCACACTCCTTGCTGCCCAACCAGGGCATAAGACACTGTATCACCCTCCACCCCACTTCCATGGGCTGGGAAGGAGCAACATCACCTCCTTGGGAGAGTAGACCCCACCGCTTTGGTTTCCTGACTATGGGGAAAATAGCAGCACAATTTCACAGCCCCACACCCCAAGCAACATAGAATCAAATCAGATTATGGTTAGAAGAGACCTCAGGAGGTCATCTAGTCCAACCCCCTGCTCAAAGCAAGACCAACCCCAACTAAATCTTCACAGCCAGGGCTTTGTCAAGCCTGACCTTAAAAACCTCTAAGGATGGAGACACCACCACCTCCCTAGGTAATCCATTCCAGTGCTTCACCACCCTCCTAGTAAAATAGTGTTTCCTAATATCCAACCTAGACCTCCCCACTGCAACTTGAGACCATTGCACCTTGTTCTGTCATCTGCCACCACTGAGAACAATCGAGCTCCATCCTCTTTGGAACCCCCTTCATGTAGTTGAAGGCTGCTATCAAATCTCCCCTCACTCTTCTCTTCTGCAGGCTAAATAAGCCCAGTTCCCTCAGCCTCTCCTGTGCCCCAGACCCCTAATCATTTTTGTTGCCCTGCACTGGACTCTCTCCAATTTATCCACATCCTTTCTGTAGTGGGGAGCCCCAAACTGGACACAATACTCCAGATGTGGCCTGACCAGTGCATCTGGATTATTGAACAATGAACAGTCTTGGACACCACTGTGGGAGGCATGCTCCCGCCAAAACAGCAGAAGGAGAAAGCGCCTGACATCACATGGGGCCAGAGCCAGAGGGCAGGATGGCGATTGTCAGAGGAAGGTGTGGTTAATGCATACAGCAGGCAATGTGAAGGGTTCGATGCTGATTAATGAGGATGGAGAGCTGTAGTCAGGGATATTTTGGCTTGGAAAGGGATTTTAGCTGTTTAAAAAAATATCTTAAATTATTCAATGGTCCCATTTGTCCCCCCACACACACCCCCGGCAGCCCAGTACATGATACATGTATTATTGAACAGATTGTGGAAGGAAAAATGTGCAAGGAGCTTTCATTATCTATGCAGAGAATGTGCAGCAGCTCAGTAGGAGTTGGAGTAAATGTGTTCAACAAGCCTACCTCGCTGTACTCTTCTACCTCTCCTTTGCCCCCCTGCCCTTTCTTCCTCTTTATTGTTTGTCATCACTTGTTGGGGCACTTTGGCGTAGACTAAGTTCTTCAGGGCATGGATCATATCTTTAGTTTATCTGTAAAGTATCAAAGCAGGCAATGGGACCCAAGTACATTTCTAGAGTCAGGTGGATCTTGCAAAACAGTGTCTACAAGTATTTGTTTGAATTCTGAATAGATGTTCACTCCAGCCATATCCATGCTCCTTTTTATTTGCAGATGAGTTTTTGTTCATGCCCAGTGCTAGATTATCCAGAGCAGTGAAGCCATGATGATGCATCGTATATAGTCTTAGCGATTGCTAACTGGTGCAGGGAGGATGATAAGAATCTGACCTCATGGTCACCACCTTACACTGGTGCAAGTCTGTCAGCCAGCCCTGGTTGGCTGAACCCCAGCTGTCCAGTCCCAGGGCAGCAGGACCCACAGCCACCCTGGGATGACAGCCAGAGTCCCGTCTCACGGAGTCCCTGCCCCAAGTGCCCTTTTGCTGTCAGCCTACCCCAGGGGGAGCGGGGGACGCTCAAGCTATACTAGAAACAGGGCCAGCTTTAGGAAGTGAGGGACCCAATTCGAACACTTTCGCCGGGGCCCTGGCAGCAATGACTTACAAAGAAAAAAGTGTAAAAAAAAGCCTTCCATTTCTTCCATGTATTATTTACTTTCCATAACTATATAAATAATAAAATAATATATTATGTATATTGCATCATATGCGCTGTTGATTGGTTATTAATGACTGCCGTTTCACATGTGTGGGTCCCCCCACCACTCCCTGGGAGTGTGCACATGTGTGGGTCCCAGCTGCTCCCTGACCCCCTCATTGAAGCAGGTGTGCAGGTTACTGCCCTGGGAACTGCAGGGCAGCAGTGGACATGGATCTGGTTTGAGGCAGGGCAGGGGCTGACTGGAGGTAGGGTCTAGCTGCAGGCAGGGCAAGGGGTGCGGGGCTGGCTGGAGACAGAGGAGTGTGGGGCGGGCTGGCTTCAGGCAGGGCCACAGGGGGGTGCAGCAGGGGTTGGCAGGGCTGGAGACAGAGGAGTGTGGGGCTGGCTGGCTTCAGACAGGGGGGTGCAGCAGGGGTTGGCTGGAGACAGGGCAGGGCGGGTAGTGCAGGGCTGGTGCGGGCAGGGGTGTGGGGGGGCTGGCTGGTTTTAGGCAGGGCTGCAGGGGTGTGTGGCAAGGGTTGGCTGGAGACAGGGCAGGGCGGGCAGGACAGGGCTGGTGGTGCGGGCAGGGGTGTGGGGGGGCTGGCTGGTTTTAGGCAGGGCTGCAGGGGTGTGTGGCAAGGGTTGGCTGGAGACAGGGCAGGGGGTTTGGTAGGGGCTGGCTGTGGGCAGGGGGTGCAGAGCTGGCTGCAGGCGGGGGGAGCGGGGCTGGTGCGGGCAGGGCAGGGGGTGCAGCAGAGGCAGTTGGAGACCCAGCCCTTTAAATAGCCCCTAAGCCCCCCGCTATCCCACGGCTCTGGGTGCTATTTAAAGGACCCGGGGCTCCCCTGCTTCTACCCCGCCCCAGACCTTTTAAATAGCCGCGGGAGCCCTGGGGAATGCATGGGGGCAGCGGAGCTCTGGCAGCTATTTAAAGGACCAGGGTGGCCCTTTAAATAGCCCCTGGAGCCCCCTGCTACCCCAGGGCTTTGGGGGTTATTTAAAGGGCCCGGAGCTTCAGCCGGGGGCACGAGGCTTGCCGCACTCCAGCCGGAGCTCCAGCCAGGAGAGCAGGGCCGCGGGGCTTGCCGTGCTCCGGCCGGAACTCCAGCTGGGGCCACGGGACTTACCACGCTCCGGCCAGAGCTCTAGCTGGGAGAGCGGGGCCGCAGGGCTTGCCGCGCTCTGGCCAGAGCTCCAGCTGGGAGAGCGGGGCTGTGGGGCAGCAGCACTTCCGCTGGCTCTTTGGTCAGGGGAGCGGGGCCACAGAAGACCCTGGAGCAGACTGCAGCCAGAGTAAGTAAAAAAAATTTAAAAGGCACCTAAGGCGCAGGGCCCGATTCCTGGGAATCGGGCGAATTGGCCTGAAGCCTGCCCTGACTAGAAAGATACATTTCTAGTTTGCCTGTCTGCAGGGGAAATGCTGAAAATGTGACCTGAGAGCCCAGGCTCAGAAACTGAAAGGGAAATAAAGAGAACTCACATTTCATTAAAAAATCTTCAGGATTTTTAAGCTAATCTTATGATTTTTTAAGGATTGGACTTAATATTTTCTAAGGGCAAGGACTGGCAACACTGAATAGCGATATGAAAGCTGCCAGTACAAATGCCATATGAACCCAGCTGCACACTCCAAACAATGTCTGTACCTCCTCAATAAGAATAACATTTAATGGCCAGGGTCTTCTTGGAAAGTGCTATTGATATAGTATAAAATCTCTAGGTACTATCAGTGGGTCCAATATCTAATTCTATACTTTTCTACACTGGTGAAACACACTAACAGCAAATTGCAGCTGGCAGTTGTCGAAGACTGTTGAGAGTATAGGGTTATGGAAGATATAGTCCCACTGAATATTAGGGTGGGGGCAGGAGGGAAGAGACGCTGAAGGAATTCACATGCCATCCTAAGACCACTGAAAATTTTAAGAATAATCTAAAGGGGTACATTGGTACAGGGTTGCAAACCTTAATAATGCCACAGACCTGGCCTTCACTGGGTCTATGGAGATGTAACCATTTTAAATATATGTTAACATCATTATAAAAAAGGGCACAGCATCATTATTGCAGATGGATGGTTGAAAAATGGGGCAGTTTGCCATAAAATAAATCATGTCCCTATTCTTCAACAAAATAATCTTGACCCGTGCTTATAATATTTATTTATACTTTTGTTCTCCCTTGGCAGGTAAAAAGAAACTATTGTTGTCTTAGTTAATAATAATAAGTTGCAGTTATTCAACTTTCCTCCTCATTCTTCAGACTGCACTTTTAAGAGTCTGCTTTCAACAGTTAGCCCTTAAGGCACACTTAACTGCCCTCCCTCCCCCAACCATAGATTGTAAAACATTATTGGAAGTATTCCTCGGAATGCTAATAGAGTTTCCTAAAACAGGTTCCAGCTTCAGAACTACCTTTCATCTTGTTGAACAATCCCTTCTATTGTGACTTAATTGTGCCTATAAATACCAAGCTTCCTCTGCCTGTAGACTTGGTATTACATTGTTGTTTTTCAAGAATAGAAGAACCACTACTAGTTTACTTGTTTTGCCCTTTGAATGGCCTAGGAATACGTTGAGATCTATGGTACCCCAGTGCTCAGCAGCTGAAAACAGATAACTAATTATTTACTATGAACCAGATTTGTATAGACTCGGTGTAGTCTATTCTTAGAGTAAGGTGCTATTCCATATGAATTAGAGCTTCAGATTCTGGCCTTAACATAACACCTATAGACCACTAAATAAATTCATAGCAAGGAATCATAAAATTAAGGTCCAGTGTTAAGTAAATAATACAAGGCTGCTCTGTCACCGATCAATCTGTGGTGTATTTAGTTGTGTATAAATTATGATTCTGTTGTCCTTGTACTGCACCTTTAAGGAACTAGAAGCCAGCTGGAGGTACCACAGCACAGTGATTCTCATCCAGGGGCCCACGAGCAGGTTTCAGGGGATCTGCCAATCAGGGCTAGCATTAGATTTGCAGGGGCTCAGGGCAGAAAGCCGAAGCCCCACTGCATGGGACTGAAGCCCAGGGCCCTGAGTCCCACCACCCCTGGGGCTGAAGCTGAAGCCTGAGCAATGTAGCTTTGTGGGGACCTGGTGATGTGGGGCCCCAGGCAGTTGCCCTGCTTGCTACTCCCTGACACCAGCCCCGGCTTTTATATGTATAAAACCAGTTGTAGTGACACAGGTGGGCTGTGGAGTTTTTATAGCCTTTTGGGGAGGCCTCAGAAAGAAAAAGGTTGAAAACCCCTGCCATAGCAAACAATTTGTGATCAGTTCAGCTGTAGCATGACACACAGGGAAGACACTCTGCTTATATTCAAACTTCACTTTTGTTCTTTTGTTTTGTCAGTTTTCATTCTTCCTCCCTCCCCCCCAATAAAATAAATAATGTAGATTAAAAGTATATTTGCTGTTTGTCTCTTTTCTCCATACACAATCTGAGAGAGGTTTTTGGAGAGGAGTTACCCTGTCTGTTCATGGTTGGAATTGACACCCTTGTCTAGCTGGTGTGGGTAACAATAAGAATGCAGAACTCATGGCAGGGTCTTCAGCACAGGCTGGCAACCAGAATACAAGCCCTCCAGAAACTCTGGGTACATATTTTCGTAAGTGGCCCATGCCACCATGTCTAGTTATTGTTACCCGTACTAGCTAGATTAAAGCTAGCATAAGTACGCCTACCCATGCTACAATCACAGCTTCACTTTGCAGCATAGACACACCTCAGGACTATTTCACTTTTCCAAGGTGGTTTGAAATAGAGCAACTGGGTCAATTTATACAGAAAAAAAGCTGCTCCGATACACTGTATTTTATTCTGACTGGACCAAAACCCCATGCAAACCCTTCCCATTACCCCCTACCTCTAGTCTCTTCCCCAATAGGTTTCTATAAATAACAGCATAAAGTTATTATCCCACAATAATACGCAGCTCACTAGCCAATCCCAAATCATGGCTTTTTGGGTTAATATTCCTACTGCATCTGCAGTTTCTGGGTTTTATCCTGTTTCCTCTGCCTATCTGCTAATCGGTTGCACCTGTCCCTCAGCATGGCTTGGCTAAGCTGGGTCTTTCAATCATTAGCAGTCTGGCAACCATCCACATTAGCCTTTTACCCAAAAGTGTGCATTTGCCTACTTCACTTTGTAGCTTTTATTAGACAGGCAGAATTAGCTACCTTTCATACTCCATTCATAGAGCATTCGCTCACACACCCCTCATGCCTTGGAAACTAGGAAAACCCAGAACAGGAAACAGAACTGACTCTTGAGACAAACACAAAACATGAGACAGCATCTTAAAGAGATGGCCCACCCTGTCACACAATGGACCCAATTCTTTTCTCACTTACACTGGTGTAACTCACTATGGTTACATTAGTGTAAGTCTAGTGCAAAAGGAGAATCCGGTCCAGTGTTTCAGGATTTTTGCTTGAATTGAGTGTGGATTTCTGAGTGGTTGGGAGTAGTCATCAATTTTTCGCCCACGTCTCTTTTTCAGGCCTCCATTTTCCTGCTCTTACTCCAACTCCTACTGAGCTGCTGCACATTCTCTGCATAGATAATTAAAGCACCTTGCACTTGCAGTGTCTCAACTTAGCCTGCCACAGGCAGGGCCAGCTAGGAGTGAAAAACAACAATACAAGCTGAACCTTCCCTGAGACTTTGCCAGTCCACATTGCATTGAGGAATCAAAGCTCCTAGGTCACTCTCAAATGTGCCTCTCCTATTTGCACTATTCACCAAGCCATTGGACCAGCTATAATTAATCTTCTTTTATGCAGTGCTGTGATGAGGCAATTGATCTTGCAGGCTACAGAAGGCTTTTGACAAGTGTTCTACAACAAAAACACCATTGAAAAATCAGCCTGGTTACAGCATATAAGTTAGTGTCCCCTGCCATGTGATCCTGAGCTTCTAATTCCTTACTTTTGTGAGCAATATTGTTATTTTAAGTAGTTATTCTTGATATTTTCATAATCCAGACTTTGAGCTCAGTTTCAATTTTTTGTTGTTGGTGGATGTTTTTTGGTGGTTATTGTAAAGTCAGCTCAGTTACCCAAACCAGCCCTTTTCAAAATCAGTCCATTTAACCCATGTCAAAGAAAAGAAATAAATTTATCTGGATTACAATCCGTTTTCTCCCATAATATTAGAATCACTCACTTGTCCCTCACTTCAACCAGAATTCATATCCACTGCTGTCTTAAAAATGATTGCAGACTGATATCAAAAGCCTATGGATTTGAGAGAGAAGAGAGGGACAAATTTTTGGGCAAATGCTAAACTCCATAATAATATGGGCCACAGGAGAAATCAGGTAGCTATTGATATAAAATATCTAGCTGCACATGCAAAATAAATAAGGATGCATTTGAACTCTCAACTGCACATTACTACATGCATCATTATTTCTTTATGACCATATGTGCTCAGAGAAGAGTGAGGGGAGCTGTTGTCCCAGTCCCACTGACAACCTGCTGGGTTGAATATTCCAGACAGACTGCATGGACTCCACCTGTTTACCTCCTAATGGTTTCATGTCCTCTTGAACTCTCTCTTGAAAGTTCTTTTCAACTTTCACTTACAGTACTCATTGACTATCAGTCTCCAGCCATATGTGCATATTTTTCTGAAACAGTGTCAGTTTGGGGGGTGAGAATTTTGGGAGGGGCAACTCGCAGAGAGAACTATATCATATGAGTGCCAAGACAGAAACCTGTTTTGTCATTCTGGGGGACCAGAGCACTGGAGGAAAATTATATTGAGTTAGCCTCTGATCCTGCAGTAATATTACAGAGCTCATTTTAGTGTCCCTTTGCAAGCTTTCTGTTAACCAGATGCAGGGGCATCCAGACCATAGCTATGCAGTATGAACTGGATCTTTGGTATGCCATTTAGGAGGTAGGACAGTGTTTGTCCTGTGATGGTCTGGATGTCCCATACTCCATTGCTAGTGCATTTCCACTTATTCCCCAGATGTAGTTTCTCTCTTTGCTTCAGTCATCTGCTTTTTCTCCTACCCATACAGACAGATATATCTCTGCTTTCTCAGTTGTCTGGCTTGGGCTCACAGTTCCTGGGTCATGCCACACCTTCACTGTATAGTTGCTGGACAAGGCCTCACTGTTTTCTGATTGGACTCACATTGCTTCCTCTCTATTGCTTGCATTAACAGTGTCTGTGTCTTTTCCAAATTTTCAGTCCCTTTTACTTACCGCTTGAATGTGCTTTTTCTCCCAGTAGAAGCAGTTAACATGTTATGGCAGGGCTCAGGAGCAATTACAAATGTGTTGGCTTCCTGGAGTCTCTCACCTTTGGCAGCCTGTGTCACTAGAAGTTGTTTACAGTGTTGTAGCTGTGTGGTACCTTTTCTATGTCTCATGGTTCACCTGCATTTTTCCTTCTGCATTCTCTGCTTTTCACTCACTCCTCACTGTGTTACAATAATTCTTTGCTTTGTTTTATTAACTGCAAACTAAAATTCACCCATGAAAGCTTATGCTCCAATACATCTGTTAGTCTTTAAGATACCACAGGACTCTTTGTTGCTTTTTACAGATGCAGACTAACACAGCTACTCCTCTGATAAATGAAGGGGAAGTTTTCAAGACACAAATGGCTGTTAGGACTGCTGGGAATTTGCTGTGGTCTGGTCTACACACAGATTATGTACAGATATATCCATTTCAGTTAGGATTGTAATATTAAATCAAAATAATTATGCCAGTACAACTCCTAGTGTGGGTGCAGTTATACTGGTATACAAGTGCTTATTCCAGCATAGCAATGGTCTTCAACCTTTTTATGCCCAAGATCACTTTTTGAATTTAAGAGCAATCCAGGACTTACCCTGCTGCTTCCCCAAGGCCCCGCCCCTTCCCCAAAGCCCTCCCCTACTCACTCCATCCCCTCCCCCCATCACTCCCTCTCCCCAAACCTCACTCACTTTCACCGGACTGGGGTAGGGGGTTGGGGTTCGGGAGGAGGTGCAGGCTCTGGACTGGGGCTGAGGGGTTCACAGTGTGAGAGGAGGCTCTGGGCTGAGCCTGGGGGAGGGGGTTGGGATGCAGGAGGGGGTGAGGAGTGCAAGCTCTGGAATGGAGTTTCAGTGTAGGAATGGGTTTCAGGCTGGGGCAGAGTTTTGGGGTGCAGGAGGGGGTACAGGGTGCTGGTTCTGGGATGGGGGCAGGGCTGGGGCAGGGAGTTGGAATGCAGGGCTGGGGCTTGGGGTGCAGGAGGGGGGTTGAGGTGGTGGCTTCAGGAGGGGGCCCAGGACGGGGATTGTGATGTGGCCTCCTGCTGGGAAGCACTTACCTCTGGTGGTTCCCGGTCCACAGCGCAGTGTGGCTGCTGCTAAGGCAGACTCCCTGCCTACCCTGGCCCCATGTCACTCCTGAAAGGGGCTAACATACCCCTGCGGCCCTTTGGGGGGGGCACGTGGCTCCACGTGCTGCCCCTCTCTGCAAGCACCAACCCCACAGCTCCCATTGGTCACAGCTCCCCATTCCTGGACAATGGATGCTGCGGGGGTGGTGTTTGCAGGAAGGAATAGCGCATGGAGGGAGATCCCTCCCCGCCCTGGGGCTGTGCTGGCCACTTCTGGGACCAGTGTGGGGCCAGGACAGACAAGTAGCCTGCCTTAGCGGCAGCCCCGCTACAGCATCAGAGATCGCAATCGACAGGTTGGTGACCACCTTTTTCATATGGGAATAAGCTACAGTGGTACATGCAGTGTTGTAGCCCTGTCAGTAAGGATACTAGATATGTTGGCACAGGCATTTTATAACTACATCCACACTAAATGGGGTGGTGGGGTTAAACTATAGGGTATAGTTTAAATGGGTACAACTTTTGGGAATAGACAAGGCAAAGAATTTTCTGAGCTCACTTTAGAAAAGACACAACATATAAAATGACAGAGGGTCTAGAGCTTTCAGATGTCACTGAGAACGGCTTATGTCAGATGAATTTCCTTTTGGAACAGTTGTCTTGGTTTGCTTTTCTTTTAGTAGCTATTCATTTCTTTAGAAGATGAGCAACTGTTTATCTAGTTGGTCATCCATGTTAGAGACCCTTCATGACCCAGTCTAACTCTTACTCCTTTTTGACCTGGATCTTTTCCTTCTTTAAGAGATAAAGGATTTGAAAATTCTTGCTAAAGATTGAGGAAGATTACATGCAGCACATAGAATATCAGGACCTCAGGAGGTCATCTAGTTCAACCCCCTGCTCAGAGCAGGATCAATCCCCAGACAGATCTTTACTCCAGTTCCCTAAATGGCCCCCTCAAAGACTGAGCTCACAACCTTGGGTTTAGCAGGTCAATGCTCAAACCACTGAGCTATCCCTCCCCCAGGCTGTACTGTTTTTTATTGTTGAAAAACTGATAGACTGGTCTGTCAATAAAAAGTGTTTTAAAAATGACCTCACCGTCACTGGAATGAATCACCGGTTTTTGTTTCAGTTCCATGAGGAGATGTTTAGAATCATGTTCAAATTATTAACAGTTATTAGGCTTATGCTTAGCTCCAGTTATACTGTCAGAGAGGAGCAAAAAGCCAGCAGAAAACAGAACAAGGAGCTCAGAAACTGGGTAACTCAGCAGCAAAACCCTCCCACAGAAATACCGTGTTGCGTACCAGTCATAACCCTGGTCACTTTGCTTTGTTCCCTTTCCCCATCTTTTATCTGTTTGTCTCTTTAAATTGTAAATACGTAGAGTCAGCTCTTCCTATAGATCTGGACAGTGTCTGGCACTCATTTGGCCGCAAAGGCCACATTTTCAAGAGCAACCTGTAAATGTGGATGTCTCAGTATTGGGGTGCTCAACTTCTGATACCAAAGTTGGACACTCAAATGCTAAGGCAGCCAGAATTTCAGGGGGTGTAATGAAAATCTGGCCAGTAGTAGCACTAAAGGTATGGAAGATATGGCTTAGTCCAGGGGCCGGCAACCTTTGGCATACGGCCCATCAAGGTAATCCACTGGCGGGCCGCGAGACATTTTGTTTATATTGATCGTCTGCAGGCCACTCTTCCCGGCCAATGGGAGCTGTAGGAAGCGTCGGCCGGCACGGGAATGGCAAACCACAGCCCCTGGGCACTGTGGGGGGCCATGACTGTGGGCGGTCAATATAAACAAAACATCTCATGGCCCACCAGCAGATTACCCTGATGGGCTGCGTGCTGAAGGTTGCCGACCCCTGCCTTAGTCAAATGCAAGCTATTGGGCTTACTGCAGGAATAAATCAATGAAATTCTATGGCCCGTGTTATACAGATGGTCAGATTAGATGATCACAATGGCCCTGTCACAGGTGCTTACTCACCACAGGTGACGCATCCTCCTGGCTCCTCTGTGCAATAGCCCAACACTTTCCCTTGCAGTCTCTCAACACACTGTTCTCTCTTACTCTGTGGCCCCTCTCTTGCTCCAGGAGCTGCAACTTCCTCTTTGTGACTCAGCTCTGTAGCCAGCTCAATATATGGTTTTCCCTTCTAAGGTAAAGAGTCTCACTGGACCTGCTGTCCAGGCACTGCCACTCTGTCATGATTGGTAGAGGATCTCAGGCCCACCCACTACTCTGAGTTCCAGCCCAAGAATCCTACAACAAATAGCCAAGGTCTGCTCAGTACCTAACCTTGCTGCTGTCTCCTTGGGCTGCTTCTTACTCTGTCTCTCACGGGCTTTCTTCTCCATCTTTCTCTCTTCTGGGTACACTCTTCCCTGAGGGCCATGTTTCCAGGGTCCTGATCCTTCCCTCTCTGATGCACCAAGGGTGGCTGCAGACTTCCTTTCTGCAGCCATTTCTGTTCCCAACTTCCTGGCTTTATACTACCTCTGCCCCCTGAGCTCCATCTTCCAATCAGGGGTTGCTTCTCCAGCCTAAACCCCTCATGTATGGCCTCGCACAAGGTGGCCCATTCTCAGCTTCCTTAACCCTTTTGGGGCTGGTGTGGGGCAAACACCTCATCAGAGGCCCCTTCTGGCCTTAAACTCTTTGAATGCAGCCCAAGGCCTCAGGCTAAGGGGGCCCTGCAGGCCAGATGCAGCCCGCTGCTTCTTTTCATTCTGGCCCACGGCAAGTCTCTGCAGGCTGGACACTGGTCCCCAAGCCTTGGTGCCCCCTCTCGTGGGGCTGGAGCCACAAGAGCCGGCTCGCCGGCATGTCCCTGTGGCCCCTAGGCAAGAGGCATTCAGGGAATCTCTGTGCGCTGCCCCCACCTCCAGCTCTGGCTCTGCAGCTCCCATTGGCCAGGGACTGTGCACCACACAGAGTGGCCTGGCCCCTCTGACTAGGGGCTGGACATGCTGACCACCTTGCGGAGCAGAGCAGAGCAGAACCAGAGCAGGCAGGGATCCTGCCTTAGTCCTGCTGTGCTGCCTCCCGACGCAAGTGACTCCCGGCTGGAACCTACACCCTGCACCCCAACTCCCTACCCCAGCCCTGAGTCCCCTCCTGCACCCAAACTCCAACCCGGAGCCTGCACCCCGAACCTTCTGCTGCACCCCAACCCCCAGCTGAATCTGCACCCTCTCCTGCACCCCAATTCCCTTCCCTAGCCCTGAGCCTACTCCCACACTCCAAACCCCCAGGGACCCCACAAAATCTAATAGCTCCAAGCTCACGGGAGAGTTAATCCGGACCAGGTTGCTGCAGCATTGATTCCTGTTGTGTACTACAGAGAGGAGCATGGTACATATTTTTTGTTATTATTTAATGTTTATATTAAAGTAGCATCCAGATACCCTGGCCAGGCCCCTGGATGGTAAGCAAACAAAGAGACAGGATCCCTGCTCCGAAGAGTTTACAATCCCAAGAATGCAGACAGTGGGCATGGGCAAAGGCAACACGGTGCCTGAGGCAGCTATACAGAACAAAAACCCTTCTTTGTAGAGGCAATTTCCAGGATTGCAGTGTTTGGGAACTCTGGCCTTGCCCTTTTGGCATCCCCCTAAACTTTACCCCTGGTACATTTGTGGGAAACTCTTTGACAGAGCTGGCTGACTAGTGATGTAATGTATTTGTTGGCAAATGAGTACTTTTAATTATTCAGCATGTGGTATTCATCATTCCTTATTCTCTTGCTCAAGAAGTTCCGGTCATCCAACGAAAAACCAGAAACAAGACCATGTGCCTTAGAGAACCAACTACACAACAGGACTAGCAAACAGGACAAAACTCTGATACAGTGATTTATGTGAGTAACATCTCACTCCCAAATAATCTCACTAACTTCAGTAGGAGTAAAGGTACTGCTCAGCATGGATAAGGGCATTAGAATCTAGGCCATAATGAAAAATGAATAGCCTAAGAGCTAGATTCTCCCACCCTTACTCATAGGGCTATTTATGAGGTGAGGTATTACTCAACATAAGTAAAGTAATAAAATCTGTCTCACAGGGAATATTTGAAAAAATGACCCATTTTCCTGAAATCAGGATCAACTGGCAAATTATTCACGGGCAGAATAAGGATTAAATGTATTGGTTATATTTTTCACATTTTAACTATCTCCATGCTGCAAGGTGAAGCTCGAGATCTTTTCTAAGCTCTGTGCTCTCCTCCTGCAGAGTGTGTGAAATCATAGGGCCCACCATATTTAAGCCTGTCACTGGAAGCTAGAGTATTATTATTTTCCACAAGATCCCAGCTGTTTTCTTTGTGAGAATGAAAAGATATTGGGTCCTTGCCAGTGAAGTAGATGGAATTGCCATTTTCCATTTACCTCAATGGCCAGCTTGACTTTTATTCATAATATTATTTGTTAATGCAAATAAAATGACTTAGCCCTGGCAGGAAAGAGTCATTGTTTTTATGAGCAGAATATGAGTGTCGAAATGTTCAGTCTTTCCAGCAAGATCACAGCTGTTTTGGTTTTGAAATACAAGTTTCAGAGGATATTAAAATTGCTGATGGTTCCCACCTTTTCAAGGAGACCAAATTCCCCCCTTTCTGTTCTTCCTCTGGGGCTTGTTACTCAATAATCCTTAAAAAAGAAATACCTAAAGACACACTTTTCCCCCATCCCTCCCCACTTGCTACTCTCACTTTCCAGCTGGAACCCTGAATCCAATTATAAACACATTAAACAGTGGTAAAATGTTCTAATCTTGGAGGCTTTTTCAGAACTAGATCATTTTACAGAAGACCTGGATGATAATGACAGCAATAGCCTACAGTGTACACAGAGATCTTACAGAAACCACTGTTATAACACCGAGGGGATTTTTTGAGAACTTATTGAAGAAGTTAGATTTTATAATAAAATCTGCCTCTCCTCCATTTGTTTTCTACTGAAAACAAGAAAAAGAAATTAAAAGAATAATGTTGAATTACTTGAGTTTAACAAGCAAAACAGAAAGCTTTACAATGCCTATCACATCTAATATTCTCAGACAGGTGAGAGATGTGACTTGGAGAAGTGTTTTGGCATTGCTGCTTCTTCAGCCCGTCAAAAAATAAAACCCTATGCAGCCTAAATTTTCAAAAGTCACTAGAGATTTTAAGTATCTCAATTTTAGGATGCCCAGCATGACATACCTTCAAGAAGTCTGATTTTCAGAGGGCAGTACTTTCCAAAAATCAGGCCCTGTTAAGATGGGCACCCCAAACCTGAGATACCCTATATCACTAGTTGCTTTTGAAAACTTCTGCCCCAGAGGCTAGTGAGTTTGGAGAGCAACGAGACTGCTGCTGTCTGCTTATCTATCTACTTGAGGACATTCTGGAAAATTAAGCCAAATTAGCTAAAGGTGTGAATTTAAGATGGATTAAACCCATGTGGACACAAAGTGAAACAAGCTAAAGAGGAGTGAAGCCACTTCAATTCCGAAGGTCAGCTCCACGTGGGGATTTAATGCACTTTAAATTCACACATTTGGTTAAATTGGTCCTAACCTGCTGTGTAGACAAGCCGTTGCATATTTACATGGCTCATTACTACAGTAGCTGAGGACATTACAGTCTTTACTATATTTATCCTCACAACCTCCCTGTTAGGTAGGGAAGTACTATTATCTCCATTTTACATATTGGGAACTGCACCGCAGAGAGACTCGGGGCATGTCTATACCAACAATTAGTGTGCAGCAAGCTGGAGTGTAAATCTACCTTGCGCTAGTCTACAGTAGAGTAACTGTCCATGTGGTCCCTACTACCACGCACTAAAAGTTCTGTAATCCACTTTGAAATGGGAGTTGATCAAAGCACACTGGGAATTCATAGTGCACGGCCACAAGGTCCATGCAGACACTTAGTACATAACATGGTAGGCTAATTAGACATAGATTTACACCCTAATTTGCTGCACACTAACTGTTTGTGTAGACAATTCCTAAGTGATTTGTCCTAGATCTCATAGGCTAGAAACTTATTTTTTATTTAAAAAAAATGAAAGCTGAGATTCTTGTGCAATAACCTGATTCTGGCAACTGGATGCTTTACGAAAAACACTAAAAAAAAATTGCAAGTCTCATGAAAAAAATCATGAGCGTTAGCAACACATTTCTAGGTAAACTGCTATGTTAAAACAAAATTTGAGTTAAATCCAGAAATAAGTGCCAAATGTCTCCAATAATGAGCTGTTCGGCACAGAAAATTTTAGCTAACTTAAAGCACACAGCCACACACACACACACAACTTTCCGCTCTTTGTGAAATCTCCCAGGTCATCTAGTTTTGCTGTAAAGACCCCAGTTTCCCTACTCTCCCCTCCAGCCTCTTTGGGTCCATCCCTTTTTGGTTCTTTGCTAGTTATTTCTCCAAACCCTGGCCAAGACAGCCTGTTTTCCTTTGCTATATGTCAGGATCCACTGCTAGGGAGTTTGGTTCTTGTGAGGGGTTTATGGTTGAGGACTGGATGAAGCACGAAGCATAGGAGGGGCAGAACTTGTTATCTGTTGGTCTCTCTGCTACCAGACACCTCCCCAATCCCTGCACTACTGCCCCCAGCTTTAAATGCTTTTAAAAAGCCAGTTTCCAGATGTCTCCCACCAGGCTAGTAACCCAATATTCTAAGGATTCATGTACCTATTTTTTTTAAATTTCCTTAACTTCCCCTTCCTCTGCATCCACATCTGACATCAGCCTAACCACAAGTTTGAATAGCTCTTCAGCTGTGTCTTTCATTAACATTCAGACTGTTTTTTGGGCTCAACATAACTATCACAGTCATTATAAGCACACTATCATAGAACTCAAATCTCTCAGGCCTGGTTGAAGCCAGGCTATTTAATGCTCTTTCTGCGTTTTAACATTTCTCATGTCACTCACTGGTGGCAAAGAATAAATTTACACACCCATTCTGACTTCAGTTTATCCCGACATCAAGGATAAACATGGGCCATTATTTCATTACTGTTCACAGAAGTGTGCCTATTACAAATAACTGCAAGTGGCAGATTAGGAACAAACGACACTAGGAATGCAGAAGTCTAGTTGCAGCATTTTTTGCACAGATTCAACATGTCTTCTACATCATGCACTTCTTTATTTAATGCATTCATTTATTATCATAGATTTTTGTTATAATATTTCTATTAAATAGGTTGTTTAACAAAAATAAAAGAACCCATACAAATTTCAGACCAGTATGTAGACAGGTGCCTTAACTAGAATATTTATAAAGACTCGGATGGCACTCACAGCTTCTCTATGAGCATAGAACATGGCAGAGGCTTTGTCTACACTTACAGTTTTGCAGCGCTGGCAGTTACAGCTGTGGTCATACAGCTGTGTACAGCCAGCGCTGCAGTGTGTCCACACT